>NW_026622651.1:0-80000 GCF_015846415.1 Triplophysa dalaica
CTAGGCACTCATTTACTCTTGGGTTTTCTTTCCAAATTGTTTTAGATCATTCATGAGGCAAAAAGGATTTCATATATCCAGATGAGTCTGTGGCAAACTCCCACACCAACTGCAAAGTGATTACTCTTGATGTGTGGCTTTGTCTTAAACTCAACTCAACTCAACTTTATTTATATAGCGCTTTTTACAATTTTCATTGTTACAAAGCAGCTGTACATGTTTAGTAAAACAACTAAAGGCATATACATGTAAAAACAAGAAAAAGGTGAAAACGACAAAAGACAGACATACAAATACTCCACACACACAATGTGCATACATACTTACTAGTGGTGGACATAGATTCATTTTTTTTATCTAGATTAATCTCACTGTAATCTTGGAATTAATCTTGATTAATCTAGATTGAAATGGCTCATTTGAATTCTGCCGAAGGCATTCAGAATATATGTGCTACAGGGCTCTCAAGTTTTGAAGACAGGCAAGAGTGACACCCCCCAGAAGAAAATATCTGATACATGACACTTACAGGTTAACCAAATACAAGGAGTTTATTCAATCTCCATTTCTAAAATACAATGAGTTTATTCAATTTCCATTTATAAAGTGTGTGTGTGTGTGTGTGTGTGGGGTTGTGTGTGTGTGTGTGTGGTAAACAGAATAAAAATTGTATATCTCCTATTTCAGTTAGGTAGATTTCAGCTGCTCAGCACACATGAAAATGTTCGGCCGAAAATGGCATTATTGGTTTCGGGCCGAAATAAAAAAACAGGCGAAATGTAAACCGAAAATGAATGTCACCCGCCCCTCCCAACCGCGCGCAAGCGCTTAGGTCTCACTCGCGGTCGAGCTGTTATCACGCGTCTGCCTATCAAAGATTGTCATTTCAGTGCCGACCGGCGATCTCCTGCCCCCCTTGTAGTGATCTGAATGATGATGTGACTGAGTGTCTGTGCTGTAAATTCCATTATTTATTATAAACAACAAAGGCAGTCAGCTGATAAAACCTGTGCTCCAGGTACCATATTCATATAGTATCATCATTCTTAAAGGTATAGTTCACACAAAAATGAAAATTGTTATAATTTCCTCACCCTCAAGTTGTCCCAAAACTGTATGAGTTTCTTTCTTCTGTTTAACACAAAAGAAGATATTTTGAAAAATGTTGGTTATCAGACACTTGGCAGCACCCATTGACTTCCACAGTAGGAAAAAATATAGACTATGAAAGTAGTCAGATGTGTTAACAGACAATGTGTTAACAGAAAGGCATTAAAAAGACTTTTGAGTCGATATTAGAAATATAAGAATATAGAAATCATGTCAAGTGAAGAGGGGCTATATGCATAATCATAAGCACTTTATTCACCAGGATTCTTATTTTGAAGTGTACTGTTTACAGCAGTTATTCGTTAAACGTATATAATTATAATAGAAAATAACCTAACGTTGTGATTATTTATCAATATTTAATAATATAATGAAAACAGCTGCTCAAATTCACTTTGGAGAGCATAACATTATCTATAAGGTCCCACTGGTACAAATGTTTTTCTTCATCTACTAATTCTATCTAAATTACAATATTTTCAATTCACAGCTGTTACAATAGGTGGCAGTAAATTAATATTTTATAAGTCTGTATATTATTATTACATTACTAAATTGTTTATTTTATTGGTTTGCTCAAGGATTGAGATTACGCCAGATTAACATGTTGGAAGATGGAGTGGCTTTCAGTTCAACAACACTTACAAAATGACAAATAAACTCCGAAAGATACACTTAAGAAATAAATTCCTATTTTGTTGAATTAAACTGTGGTGTGCACCGTGGGCTTGAGGAGTTTGTAAAAAATGTATAATCCATGTGCTTGAACCAAAACAAGATGATAGAACTTGGTATTTCATTAAAAGGAATGTACAAAGGCTTTGAGAAGAATAAAAAGAAAGCACCAATTCAAAATCGATGGACGATCAAGACATCAGGTTGTTGTAATTGATGAGTCCAAATTCACTCATAAAAGGAAGGTAAATATATAAATGTCTTTTCAATCACAACGCTAGTTCAGTAATTTAATGCATTGGTTAACCAAGATTTTGTGTGAACATTCCTTGAAGCTCTCCCAAAAAAATAAAATTCTGTTATTATGTCATCACCCTCAGTTTGTTCCAAACCTGTATTAATTTCTTTATTCTGCTGAACACACAGGAAGAAATTTGGAAGAATGTCAGCTCTAGTCCCCCATTTACTGCCATAGTAGGGAAAATAAATACTAAATGATAGGGATGAGCGAGTACAGCATTATCTGTATCTGTATCTGTATCTGTTAACCATATGAATTATCTGTATCCGTAGCTGTACTCGGACTGGGCGGGGCCTAACCAGGAAGTGGGCGGGATTTAACCCGGAAATTGGGTCGGTTTGTCTTGAGATGGCGGGGCTATAACCGGTATGTTATTTTAAGCATGCAATTGATATGGGTTGATCAAAAATTGTTATATTTAATGCTGATTAGAAAAATATTACCATGACAGCATCAGCATTGAGCTTCAGATCAATGGTTTTGATCACGATAACAAACGATCTATATACAGAATAAGTTTGCAACAATGAATACAACACATGCGGTTGCAATTATTAAGTAAAATGTAATGAACAAGAGTTTTCATCTCAACATAACTTTATTTTTTTAACTTTTAATTAAAAACTGGTTAGAGCCAGCTGACGGTTTAAAAAAGACAGGCAGAGACGCATTCATACCAAGCACCACGTCTGAACAAACCCCACGTTTACCAAACTCTACTGGTTAATAAGTAAGTACTACAAACTGAAATAAAAAACAAACCTGAAGCTGAAGAAACCCTAAACGTTAACGGAAAAGACCCGCGAACCTGAGCGAGGGAGAGACAGAGAGAGAGAGAGCTGCGAACACAGTCAGCAACACAATACATCTGTATGTGTGTAGAGGAGGGGCGCTGTGACTATCACAGAACGCAGACACAGTCAGCTACCCAATGAGGATTTTTATTCAATCCGAGCACAGATATTGACTCGTATTACTCGTATAATACTCGTATTCGGCAAAAGTGCTTTATCCGTACCGGATACTCGTTTCAGCCGAGTATCCGGCTCAACTCTAGTGTTTTATGTCCCATTTACCGATTCCACAGACCAATTTAAGATGTTGTTTTTGGTTTTGTTGTGCTTCTTGTTTCATCTTTAACACTCTGATTGTGTCATGTAGTTTTTGGTTAGCTTTGATTTTTCATTCGTTTTCATCTGAACCAGGGCGTAGCTAGCTTTTCAAAAGTGCGGGTTGGATGTGGTTTGTTTGTTAACAATAAAAACGATGAATACAATGAAAGAAGGGTGCATAAAAGATATAAAAGCTTCCCATTTAAATCAGTGATACAAGAAAAAGTATAAAAACACACTCGAAACACACAAAAAATAAGTCAAAACTTTGTTGTGAAAATACACAACAGTAGACTTGCTAAAGAATAAGAATCAGAAATACTTTAATAATCCCAGTGGGAAATTATTTTTGTTACAAACTCCAGATATACAAACAGCATGTATCAAGAACAAAATATAAACATATATATATATATATACACATATATAGGCTATATAATTATATACATGCAACCAACAACACAAGTAACTGACCAATGAACATCTGACCAACCTACCTCTCATTTAAAAGAACCAAAAGTGCTCTTACTGCCCTCCTTACAGGAGACAAACTGTGCAGCAATATTTTTTCTGTTTACCCTGTCCAGCTTGTCTTTATGTACATCGCATATCGCAACACTGTTGAGGCGGGTTTGGGTCATGGTGCTGCATAGCCATGTTTCAGCCTCCGGAGGCTGCTGAAACTCTCTCTGACTCTTCTGATGACACAGGCACAACTAGGAGGAGTCAGGCTACTGTTTCGACTGGGTAAAAGAGACAACGGACCTCTGGATTCATCCCTTGAAGAACAGCAACAACTTCAGTACTAGACTGGAAGCTGTACTTCATTCTGAACAATGCACGATGTCTGGGTTGATTTCTGGGTACTGTTGCACAACACCATGTATCTTTCCAGTTAAGAGAACTTGTTCCAGGTGCCTTAACATTTGCATTCCCTCCTGCTCAAATCTTTCTCTAAACTGCATGTCAGCAACGTCCAGAACTTTGTAGAATTCAGTCCTGTAGTAGTCAGAAGGGGACACATGTACATGTGCAGGAGAACTACCTGTGAAGCGCTGAGGTGGGATACGGACACGAGGAGAGGCAATAGGAATGAGATGGGTGAGATGGAGTGTCTCACACATCCTTCTTGCTTTCCTGTAAAGACCCTGAAAACTCTGTGTTTCTCTTTTTGCTGAATCTTTCCTTGACACAGGCAACAGCTGAAAGCATACCATCTAGGGTCTGTGTTCTGTGCTGGAGGGACATATTCAAAACTTCCAACTCCCCTGTGATCTGCAAAGCACACACAAGACCAAGGACAACATTTCCCTGCGGAAAAGTCTCATATAGCCCCTGTGCCTTACTACCCGCATCAGACTCACTCACTGCCATCTCAGCCAAAGTCTTGATTATGCACTCGTACTGGTTGAGCACAGTGCGGATGTCACTAGTGCGGACCGTCCACCTTGTTGGACACAGAGGTTTTATAGTGTGACATGGACCCTCATCCTCCTCAGACCATGCAATTCCCTTAAATATGTCCTTCAGTTTCCCTGACTGCCCAAACAACACTCCCAACTCATTGACCCAATCCAGAGAATTCCGGATAAATATTGAGGCAGTACAGGACCTCTGTGTAATTAGGTTAACACAGTGGGCAGCACAATGAACATAGGGAGCCAGAGGTTGTATTTTTCTTAAAATGGCCTGTGCTCCATTGTATTTGCCAGCCATATTTGCGGCCCCATCATATGCTTGGCCACGCATCCCAGTGATAGGCAAGTGTAGGCGGTGCAAAACATACATGACTACTTTTGCTAGATTTTCTCCTGATGTCAAAGAAACCTCAAAAAGACTATTAAATTCTTCATGAGGGACTAAATCCTTGTCAACATATCTCAGACACACTTGCTCTTTTCCAGACACGTCTCGTGTCCCATCCATCATCACTGCAGGTGTGGAAGTGATCTGATGTTTTCAACTATTTCACTTATGATCACTCTACTGAAAAAAGTCAGGATTTCATTTTGAACCTTAGCTGAAGTATATACATCCTTTCTACCACATGTCAACCACTTGGTTAGAGAGGGGTCATCCTCTGATTTGTACTTCAGAACCTGTTCAAAATCTCCCTCACCACATTCATGGTACCTAAAAGGTAAGCCCTGGCTAGCCAACATCTGCACAGCACCAATGATTTTGAGAAGACATCCCCTTGATTCCTCTTGCTGTTTCACACTCACACTAGATAGCTGAACCTGTACTGATCGATCTTCATAGATGTACGTAGTCACGGCTGTCCTATGACTATCAGATCCCTCATGCACAGTAAATCGCTCAAGGGCTTTTTTCCAATTTTTGAACCCAGATGAAATGAATGCTGAATCAGCATTCTTGACAAGAGGTGATGTCTCTGAGTTAAAGGCTTTGGAGTAGTAAAAGCTCAATACACCCTCAACACCAGGACTCACATGGAGCCATGGATATTTCTGGTACCACTGAGTTTGAAAACTCATAGTATATTTGGGCAAGGACTGTTTAGCAATTAATTTTGGATCTGGTTGGTTGGGCTTACTGAACTGATGGCGAGTAACAGCCACGTCTGAGTTCTCCGCTCCTCTCTCTACCATTTCATCTTCATCTTTATCCTCTCTGAACTTTCCCTCACCCTGTTCTTCTTGTCTGCCTGCCTCTTGTCTGCCTCCTTCTTGTCTGTCTGCCTCCTTCTTGTCTGTCTGCAGGCTTCTTGTCTGCCTTCTTCTTGTCTGTCTTCTTCTTGTCTGCCTTCTTCTTGTCTGCCTGCTTCTTGTCTGTCTTCTTCTTGTCTGCCTTCTTCTTGTCTGCCTGCTTCTTGTCTGCCTGCTTCTCCTCTGCCTTCCTCAATCCTGGCCACATCCTCACATTCACCCTAATCAAAACATTTGAAATTAAATTGTGAATTTGATATAAACACACTGGTGCACCTGGGATGGAAATGAGCACCACCCATGACCCAAACACACACACACACACACACACACACTTTATATATACAAGGGCAATGTTTTGCCATTTTACTTTAACTTCTAGCACTTACATCATGTTCCATTTTCAAACTCGCAGAAGAGTGACCCAAACTATTACTGTATTTATTTTAAAATCATTTTACTCTACATTTCTGGAGAAAAGTAAAGGCAAACCCACCCCAAACATCAAAGTGCATTCTAGCACTTACACCATGTCCCATGTTCAAACACTAAAAAGTGTTCCCTCATAGGTTTGCTCATTCTTTCAATTGATTCCTGTTCAGACTGACCCTGGCTATTACTGTATTAATTTTTTACTGTACAGTTTGAGAAAAGTAAAGACAAACTCACCCCAAAAAGTACAGTCTTACAGTATTTATTAATGAAATATAAAATAATTCGCATAATTACGTTTATACAAAAACAAACATCTTGATTAGCTTTTTGTGACAACATAAATAAATAAGGATCTGGTTTTCTGGTTTTCACACCTTTACTTTTATTTAGGCAGAAAAATAGATAAAACATCAGAGAAAAAAAATCTAATCCAAGGTTAATCAGTGACATAGCAATTTAAAATTTAAAATGATAATTAAAAAAATACTACAAACATTTTTAGTGTCCACTACATCAGTTGCAATTGAAACATTGCCAGTCCTGATCATTTCCAATTACCATTCTGGGTATATCTACTACACATGTAGGATGATACCACTTTTGGCATTTGAAGCACTGGACCATGAGCTCATTGTAATGAGCGGTTCTGCGACGACAATAAACTTGAATTGCAATTTTGGTCACGTTTGCCTCCACTTTACTCTCTTGAGTCTTCATTCCAAATGTGATGCAGTTTTTTGATAATGAAGCATACAATTGGGCCCTTAGTCTGCCTTCATTAAATGTGCATACCTCTTGTGGATGAAACTTGCACAGAGCATATGCAAATGCTATTGAAAATACGCCACAGTTGCTTAGATTTGATTGCTGCTGCACAACTGGTTGCAGAACATCAAAATGGTCTGACTTTGTCCTTACCACCCAGGACAGTCTCTGTAGGGTTCTTGGGTCCAGAGGGCCACTTTTACTGTCATACACAGAGAGCTGATTTTCACCACAAAATATATTGCTTACTGTGATAAGTTGGTTTTGCCGAATGTTCAATATCTGCACAAACTTTTCTTTTGGAGTTCCCACTATCCCTCCACGTGCAATAACACGTAAGGGTAGAACTGACTGAAACCCATCAATGTCCATATTGTCCTTTGCCATGAGGTAGCTGGCCAGGTCGATAGTATCACAGGTCAGCCAGTAATCCTGGTGAAGGATTTGTTGCAGCATGTTTATTTTGGGTGGCCTGGATAGTCCTCTAGGGGCAGTTATTTCAAATGGACATGACTTGTTCCAGATTGGCCCCTCGATTTTCGATCGTCTTCTCCTGATATTCTTCACAAAAGCTTTCTGTAAATACAGAAAATACAAATTGTTACGCTTTGTATGTCGCTTAAAATTTGATGCTATTTAAACACAAAATGTTACTTTTTAAGGTTGTGTGTGATCTGTGTCTATTAAGTGTCTTTTTAACAGAGAACAGCAGTTTCAGTGCTAAGTTTGGATCAGGACCTTCTAGAGAACCAAAAGATTAACCTGGGGGCCAATGAGATTAAATGCAATAAAAAAATGTAATAATAATAAAAAATGCTATTGAAGCATAATTTCAAGGGTTATTTTAAATATTCTAATGATTTTGCCTTTCTCTTTTCTTCAGTCTTCTCAGGTGTTTTGGGCTCCACATACATTTGATCAGCACTATCACCGTTCCTCTCGGCCTGTGATGTGTATATAGATGAACAAAGCAAATTGAAAACCACAAGATAAACATGGGGGCCTATATGAGATTAAATGCAATCATAATAATGCAATAATAAACCATGCATTGCAAAAATGACATGGTACTAAAGCATAATTTCAAGTGTTATTTAAACCAAAATTTGTTTTTCTAAACAAGCTGTAAAAGTTGTTTTAAGATCATTATACATGAAGATTAGATCAGAAGACACGTTACTGTTAAATGCATACTTAAAATGTATGTATTTAACATATTATTTGTGCAACTTGCTGACAATGTCTTAAAAGGCTATACTGCTATCATAATTATACCATTTCATCTAACCAATTAGTCTTTTATTTCAGATATTAAAGATATTTAGAGACAAAAAAAACTTCTCGTTTTTCCTTGTTTACTTCTGTTTTTTTTCTAAGACTTCTGACAAACACACACACACATTTGATTTATATGATTTTTAGCAAATACATAATTGATTTTAAATAATAATTGTCCATACACACAGCAAATTCTTCTAGATTTGTAATAGTTTATTATAATTATTATCATTATTATACCCTCTGATTAAAATGACCTTGCTTGTCACATCTCTGAATAGCAGAACCTTCACTGTTGGAGAAACGTTTACTCCTTTACGCTTCTGACTTTTCTTTTTCCACTGTTCCATTTTCACAAGAAAGGACTGGAAGAGATGTAGTATATGCACATACATCACTTTTTTTTTTGAAAATAAATTCCAGGATCTTGTGTTTGTAACTAATGGTCATTAAATGTTTTGAAAAAGGTACAAACAAAAAAAATTTCTCCATACTTTCTTTCTTGATCTTTCTGTGTCTTCATATTAACGGAGCTGTGCATCATGCATCCTTTGATATATCTGCACAAAGTCATCCATTCGTGTGGGTCTCCTCCTCTGGAACCTAATTGTTTTGAGGTCCCATTGACTTTTCTCCATAATTCCCTGTGTTCAATTGTCCTGCGTAAAGTTCAGAAAAAATAATTATTTAAGGCAACACATTAAAGCACAAATTCACCTTTTTATCAATGAGTTATTAAAATGAATAATCAAAGTTTTACCTGTTTATTGGACTGACTGACTTTATAAATCTTGCTGAAATGCTGGTACGCTGAACCTGTTGGTATATCGCCTAAACAAAGTATTATCTGATAAGATAAAACGGCAATATGAATATATATATGTGTGTGCTTATATTGTTTTCATCAATAATATGTTAGTTTAGAAAACGTACTTAGCATCAGACCAGACCACAGAGTTGCATGTGGGAGGAAGTGCTTGGCCAATCTCGCAATGAATGTTGGTGCATGATAATTGTTTTCTTCACCATCATGGTCAAGAGGTGCTCTCTCTATTACCTGCTGGAAGTGGCTCTCGAGAGGTATGGTTCCCACACCATTCTGGAAAGAAATGTTTTACATTGTATACAATTAAATATTCATGTTTATGTACTAGCACACTACGTTGAGTAGTTAGACAGTATGTGGCAATACGGGTAGATGAGAGCACGCTCTCAAATAGCAAAACTATAATATGTCACGACTACGCCACCCAGCATTGAACCAGCTGGGGAAATACCCCTACAAGGGCACACAAGTTCTTTCTCCCTCTCCCTCCCACAATCACAAGACATGGAGACGTGAGGACGTACAGAAAAATATAATTCTTTATTTGATAATCATAAATAATCTAAAAGGCTACTAGAGTCAATAAAGCAATGTTGTTAGCAGGCCAGGCCACTTGTTGGTATATGAGCACAAAGCTCAGTCAGTACACAGACATGCAGACTTTCGGGACGGAGCTGGGGTGCACCATTATCTAGGCAGGCTAAGTGGAGGGCCTTAAATTAGCCCGCAATGAGGACACCGTGCCCACAACTTCGCAAGTACACACACACACACTAGTGAAATACACTACAAGAAAACCTCTACCGCACACCTAAAAAAGAGAATTTCCGTCAATAGGCATAAGATGGCTAGCCTGCCCGCTTTTGGGTCCCCCGCTCCTGCGAAAGAAAG
This sequence comes from Triplophysa dalaica, assembly GCF_015846415.1. Lineage (NCBI taxonomy): Eukaryota > Metazoa > Chordata > Actinopteri > Cypriniformes > Nemacheilidae > Triplophysa > Triplophysa dalaica. Next base: position 10,063 of record NW_026622651.1, read on the forward strand.
AAAACCAATTAACCAAGTAAATAACTGCAGCCTCTCAGAAAACAGCACTAATGGCTAATGTCTCAAACGATAAACAACAAAGAAACACACCATTGCTTACTGATAGCAGCAAGGCAAAAAGCATAAACCCAAATAAATCAATTATATCCTAATCTAAAGCCAAACCAAATATTACAATAGGAAAAAGAAACAAACAAACGTAAAATAGCCGTACGCAACAGCTGCACGCAAAACAGCAGTAAGCAAGGCAGTTGTCAGAAACGACTGTAAACAAATAGAAGCTAAAAAAATTATAACACAAACGATTAAACAAATAAACAAAAACAAATAAACAAAAAGCAAAACAGCAGCGTCGAGGCCAACCAGCATCGTGATCAATCGCCGAATTAAACCCCCAATCAGCAGGACTTCCGTTCAAGCATCGGGCAAACCATTCCTTCCTCCCATTTACGAGCAGGAGAGCAGCAGTCACTCCCAATACGCAGTGTTACACGTTTGATCAAATCTCAGTTAGGAAACCGGAACTTCAACAGCGATGTATAGGGAAACCCTCGCCCAAAACGCTCTGTTCCTCCAAACAGACACCAGCTCACGCAACGAGCAGTAGAGCGGCAATCACTCGCAGCACAACATGTGTGTGCGATCAGTTTACTTTTCTACACTGGAACTACAGCAGCAATGTAACGGGAAAAACCTCAAGCAGTATGATTCGCACCTCCAGACAGACACCAGCTCACCCCCAGACAGACACCAGCTCACCTCCAGACAGACACCAGCTCACCTCCAGACAGACACCAGCTCACCCCCAGACAGACACCAGCTCACCTCCAGAGCACTCGAGCACCGGCAACCAACACCTCGATGACGCAAGGGTTATGCAATATCCTGCCCCTCTAGGGATGCCCCTTATATAGTCCAAATAAGGCCCGCACAATAATCATGGGGCGGGGACAAGCTTAAAGGGGCACTTAACTACAAGTATTTGTTTCAAACATTAAAAATTTGTGTCTGTTATTTTGTGAAGACATTCAAAATGTATGGTCATTTAATATACATTGTAAATTATACTAATAAATAAAGATAAATAATTCTGCATCAGGAGTTTGCATGTTCTCCCCGTGCCTCGGGGGTTTCCTCCGGGTACTCCGGTTTCCTCCCCTGGTCCAAAGACATGCATGGTAGGTTGATTGGCATCTCTGGAAAAAATTGTCCGTAGAGTGTGAGTGAATGAGTGAGTGTGTGTGCCCTGCGATGGGTTGGCACTCCATCCAGGGTGTATCCTGCCTTGATGCCCGATGACTCCTGAGATAGAAATGGAATGGAATAGAGTGGAAAGTTTGTCCATTGTTGCCATAACTGATATGAAATTTTGAACAGAAACTGGACTAATGGGCTGTTTTAAGTATAGAATAAAATAAAATGACAGTTAATAAAAAGTTTCAGTTTGTTATTATTAATACATTGTTATAATACATTATTAGGGATTTCATTCTTGGTTAAGTGACTTGTCTAATTAAAGTGTTATGATTTACTGATTAGAGTTAGATGAACTACTTTGTGAAGTTAAATGTGGAATGCAACACTTGTTACTGATGAACATCAGTTACAGCCCATATGTCTATTCGGCATCTTCGATTTGCTATATGCTTTGAAGACGGAGGCAAAAGTAAGTAATCTCTGAAAATGTATTTAATTTCCCAAATGATATACAAAATCTGCAATAATATCACAAAATCTAAAAATGTTTTATATTTTTTAGGTAAAATGACCTTGCAACTGCCCAGAGCGAAGATGTGAAAGTTTTTTTTTTACGTGATTTTAAACGCCACTTACAAAATCATGGTAGGGTATTGAAAACCATTTAAATTATTAACTTTGCCTCCGACAAATTTGTAGATTACCCTGCACATTTCAAATGTCAGCCCTGTTCTTGCAAAAACAGAGAAAATTGCAGTGACAACAAAACCTTCTGGTGAGTACACTGACAAATGTAACTCAATTCTACAGATTTAAAACAAATAGTGTTGATAATGATAAAATGATAATAACCACAGTGGAATTTGTCATATTTTTCTCAGATGAGGAAGAACCCTGTGAACAGACTGACAATTTACATCAGGAGGAACAAGGAAAGTTCCAGCAGCATGTTAAACTCAAGAAGACATGATAGAGAGCAGCACGCTCGACAGGAAACAATGATGTTCATTGATCCAAAACAGGGCAAAAGTGAGCGGTAAGCCCCTATTAATGGGGCCCCGGCCAGCAGTTCTAGTGCTGGGATTTCCTTGAGACAAGTGAAACTTCCTCACCCTTCTGTTTCCGAAGGGGTTCTCTGAAAACGAGCATGACGCTCATTCAGTTTTGCCCCCATTTTCCCCTCTAATTCCAAGTCAAATGCTCCGACGTGTCCGAGCAAAATTGGCGCTACCTGGATCAGGATCGGCGATCTCGCTGTCCATTGTGAGATTGGACGGCGATGTCGCTGTTTGTAGTTTTATGGGGGCTGTAATTCCGTACCTTCTCGTTTGCCGCACCACGGAGCGTGTTCGAGTCAGACTAAAAGCGCACCATGGCATCAATGACCACGGCTTCCGAGCCTCGGACGAGCACCAGGTCCAGCCGCCGCGACTCCCCGGAGTTAGTAACGAACGGCCATTCCCGGTGGACCTCCCATCCAATGCCTTCAGCCTCGGTTGCCAGGAGACGACAGATCTTGTGGTGCTTCAATATCCGCATTGATTGAATCCTGGAGCACTGTCCCAGGATGTGAGAGACCGATTCCAACCGTGCTGAACAGAGTCTGCATGATGCTGCTGTTGTTTTGGGCCTTCCTCTGAGTCAAGACTCACTTCAATTCAATTCAATTCAAGTTTATTTATATAGTGCTTTTCACAATGTGCATTGTTTCAAAGCAGCTTTACAGGGGCAAACAGGAAAAACAGATAAGTTAGAACACAGCACAGTCCATGGTGTTTATACAACGAGTAAGATCATTCTAATAAATAATATCTAATTTCTAATTAAATAAATAAATGAATGAATGCAGTCTCCCGGTGAGCAGGCCAACACTGCCCTGCTGTGGCGAGGAACCCAAACTCCAATGATTGATTAATGGAGGAAAAAAAACCTCGGAAGAAACCAGGCTCAACCGGGAGGGCCAGATCCCCTCTGACGTGTCATAGCTGCACTCAAACTGGTGACATGTGATTTAAGTTTAGCATTTAATACCAGATATTCTAACTTGAGTATTAATAAGACAAATAGTCCGTCTTTGCTCTTGGTTGGGGATGTAGTGGTCTGAGCTGGGATGGTCTGATGGTCATATTTCTCTTGGCTGGTGGTGGAATTGCCTTAGATGGAGCTGGGATGGTCAGTCAGTCTGCAGCTGTAGCTGGCATAATCTCAAATTGGGGATGGGCATCTGTCGGTCGTCTGGACACGGTGGAACTTCTTCCTACCTCGGGATGCCCATAGAGGCGGAAAGAGAATAAAGAGAATAATTAGCGTAGCTGCTGTTCATTAACTATGCATTATGTGAAGGCTTGGCTGAAAAGTTGTGTCTTTAATCTAGATTTAAATTGGGAGAGTGTGTCTGACCCTCGAATAGTATCAGGAAGGCTATTCCAGAGTTTAGGTGCTACGTATGAGAAAGCTCGTCCCCCTTTGGTGGATTTTGATATTCTAAGTGTTGTCAAAAGTCCTAAGTTTTGAGATCTTAGCAAGCATGATGGGTTGTAACGTGATAAAAGCTCGGTTAAGTAAGTAGGGGCTAAACCGTTCAGGGCTTTGTAAGTAATTAAAAGAATTTTAAAATCAATACGATACTTAATGGGTTGCCAGTGAAGCGATGATAAACCTGGGGTTACGTGATCGTATTTTCTTGACCTAGTAAGAACTCTGGCAGCTGCATTCTGAACTAACTGTAGTTTGTTTATCGATGATACAGGACAACCACTAAGTAGAGCATTACAATAGTCAAGCCGTGAGGTCACAAATGCATGAATAAGCTTTTCTGCGTCTGCAACACATAAACTATTTTGTAATTTGGCAACATTTCTAAGGTGGAAGAAGGCTGTTTTTGTGATATTTGAGATGTGATTTTTAAATGACAGGTTGCCGTCTAATATAACGCCTAGGTCTTTAACTGTTTTTGTTGGAGTAACAGTGCAGCTTTCAAGTTGCAGGCTGTAATCGGAGATATTCTGGTTACTTGATTTTGGTGCTATAAGTAATATTTCTGTATTGCTAGAGTTTAAAAGGAGGAAATTACTAGTCATCCAATGTTTTATGTCAGTTTGGATAGTTTGAAGGAATCATCTGGTCTTGATGAGATATATAGCGGAGTATCATCTGCATAACAGTGGAAGCGAATTCCATGTTTTCTAATAATGTTGCCGTGGGGCAGCATGTATATGGAGAAAGCAGGGGTCCTAAGAAACGATCCCTGAGGTAATCGTAATTTACTTGCGTAAGATTTGATGATTTCCCATTTAAATGGACGTATTGATATCTGTCTGTTAAGTAAGATCTGAACCATTGCAGTGCCTGTCCCTGAATACCGATATAACTGTGTAAACGATCTAGTAGTATTTTTATCGTCTACAGTATCGAAAGCAGCACTAAGGTCAAGCAGGACTAAGAGTGAGATGTTACCTTTATCTGATGCAATAAGAAGGTCATTTGTAATTCTAACGAGCGCAGTTTCAGTGCTGTGATGCGTCTAAAGCCAGACTGAAACTTTTCGTTCATGTCAATTATTTTGTAGGAAGGGTACACAGTTGAGTTGACACTACTTTTTCTAGTATATTTAGACAAGTACGGGTAGATTTGAAATTGGTCTATAGCTTACAAGTTCATTGGGGTCTAAGTTTGTTTTTTTGATGAGAGGCTTGATTACAGCCAGCTTAAAGGGTCCTGGGACATGTCCTAGATTAATTGACGAGTTGATTATGTTACAAATGGGCTCAATTACAGCAGGTAGTAACTCTTTTAATAAAGTAGTCGGAATGGGGTCTAATAAGCATGTCGTCGGTTTGGATGTTGCAATTATTTTAATTAAATCTTCCTGATTTATAGGAGAAAAAACACTCTAGCTTTTCTTTTTGGGTGACGGTTTGAAAGTAATTCTTCCGACACACTTGGAGGTTTGGTTTTAGCTATGTTGTCTCGTAATTATTTCGATTTTCTCAGAAAAAAACTTCATGAATTCATTGCTACCAAGGTGCGGCGGACTACCCAGGTCAGGTGAAGTCTATTGTTTTGGTAGTTTAGCAATTGTACTAAATAAAAACCTTGGATTGTTTTTGTTATTTCTATGAGGTTACGGAAGTGCTCGGCTTTTGCCGCTTTTAGTGCCTTTTTGTAGCAGCTTGCACTCTCTTTCCATGCAATTTAAAGACCTCTAATTGGGTTTGTTTCCATTTCGCTCCAGTTACGCGTTTCTCTTTTTAGGGCGCGAGTGGTGTTATTAAACCATGGTGCTGTGATCTTTTCATTTATCCTTTTTGACTTCATAGGTGCGACCGCTTCTAATGCATTAGAGAAAATGGTGCCCATGTTGCTGGTCATGTCATCGAGCGATCCATATTAGTTGGAAAGGTTATTAGAGGAGTCAGATCTGGCAAGTTCTTTACGAAACTATCTTTAGTAGTTGAGGTGATTGTTCTACCCTGTCGATAACGAGATATTTAAACTGATTTCTGCAGTGCGCAGTGTACATGTTATAAGACGGTGATCGGGAAACATTGCCGCTTTGAGGATAATATCGATATTGGTTAGATCGGGCTCCGTGAGATATAATCAAGTCCTAGGGTATGATTAAGGCGATGAGTAGGTCTATTGATGTATTGTGTTACACCACAAGAGTCTAGTAGATCTTTAAACGCCACAGCTAATGGATCGTTAGCAATATCTAGGTGGATATTAAAATCTCCAACAATCAGTACTTTATCGACGTTAACCAATAGATCCGATAAGAAGTCTGCGAACTCTATCAGAAAATTAGTGTAAGGCCCAGGGGGTCTATACACAGTAACCAATCTAAGAGAGAGCAATGATTTTTTACTTTTGTTTGGAAATGTTATGTTCAACGCAAGCATTTCAAATGATTTAAATGTATGCATTGTTCTCCGAGTAACGGTAAGAAAGTCTCTAAAGATTGTTGCGACACCACCACCTCGACCAACCGGCATGGGCTCATGAATATAACCGTAGCTTGGAGGAGTAGACTCATTTAGACCAAAATAATAATTTGGCTTAAGCCAGGTTTCAGTGAGGCAAAGAATATCAAAACTGTTGTCTGTGATCATTTCATTTACAATAACTGCCTTTGGATTTAGTGATCTAATATTAAGTAGCCCAAACTTTAGGCGTAGGTTTTGCTCATTAAATATATTGTCTTTTGGTTTAATCATGATAAGATTTTTTTTTTTAGGTAACGCAGAAAGGTGTTTCGAGGTGCCGGGGTCGGACGAAACCGCCAAGCTGGGTCGCTCCTCCTCAGGCCGCCGCTTGCCGGCGGTCGCCGTTGCAGGCGTTTTATGAATGACCGGTCGTCTGAGTCTCCCAGGTAAGGGTTTCGGGCGAGGCCCACTCGGCTCCCCTGGAGGCCGAAGCGCTGAGCGGGGAGGAACCCAGTTTTACCCCGACCGTTGACCCGTGGACTTTCGAGTGGCTAGGGGGCCGCCTATGGAGGCCCTGTGAGGTCCGTGTTTTTAAAGGTCTGAAAGACACCAGTCCTAGGACTTATGGCCGTTCAGACACGGTTCTTCGGATTCTCACGGCGCAGCGAGTCCGCCCGCGAGTCCGTCAAGTCACCACCTGACAGCTGCACATGAACCAATTGCAGCTGATTTTTCAGTAGCTCTAGAGAGCCTCCTATAGGTCTGAAAGCCACCAGTCCAGACTATAAATAAAGTCCAGGTATGGATGTCCGAGTCGACACAGCGGACCTCAGCAAGCCCGTGGCAGACAGGGTGCACCAAACCCGGACAAAACCCGCCCACGGCAGCTGATTTTTCCAGAGCTCCAGAGATTTTTTGGATCCCGTATTTTATCTAAGTCCAAACCTCTGGAAAACTCATTGCCATTCAGACATGGAAGTCCAAACCGACTAAGCAGACCTCCGCCGAGTCCGTGACCGGGAGGGTCCATCGAACCCGGACTAAATCCGCCATCGGCAGCTGATTTTTTTAAACGCTCCAGAATGCTGAGGCCCGCAAGCGAAGTGTACTCAACGGAGTCTTACTCTAAAGCAATATGGTTTGCAAACACACGGAAGGAAATGAAGCATTTGGCTTCCCACGCTGGGAGCTAAATCCGGGTCGCTTGGCTGAAACCAGAGGTCCTGACTGCTGGACCACGCCGGACACCTCAGCAAACGGACTGCAACTGTTTCCCAGAGCTAAAGAAATGGAGTAGCGACCCCACATTTTCAAGGCAAGTCGGAGCCCACCCAGGGACAAAGGCTTTGTGGAGAGCAGCTGCAGTTTTCTGACCCCAAAATGCTGAGGCCCGCCAGCGAAGCTTACTCAGAGTCTTACTCTACAGCAATATGTCTTTTTAAGGGAAAGAATCTGCTCTGAAATAATACCCTGCCCCGATGACTGATGTTATTGATGCAAAGGATGGTTGAGATATGATTTGATATAGCTTTCCTGTAGCTCAGTGGTAAGAGCATTGCGATAACAACGCAAGGTTGTGGGTTCGATCCCAGGGGATTGCAAATACCTAGGTAAAATGTATTATATAAAGCAATGCAAGTCGCTTTGGATAAATGCGTCTGTCAAATGCATAAGTGTAAATATATCCAATTCACTGTAAAGAAAAATGTTTCAGTTTTAATAAAATGCACACGGAAATGACAAAATCACACTCGGGTCTTAAATTGCTCTCCTGAAATCAAAGAACATCCAAATGAATGCAGCCTCTTCACATATAGGATCCTCTATAAAAGCAAATATGCATTTTAGTCACTGAGATGGTCTCTGTGTGATAAAATTGTGTGGTATGAATGTCTTTGTTAATGAATGAATGAACAAGGTTTTCACTTGCGCTATAAAAGGGAGAGGAGATGGAAATAAACTGGGTTTACTAACGAAAACCAGCTCCCGACCAGGTTAGGTTCACAGATTAATGTACTATGGTTACTGACTCTGAGTATAAGTAAACCTCTCTTTTAGAAACAGGCTTGAGTTTCCCTGCTTTCTCGAGTTTGACATTCCTCACTTTCTGAAACTGAAAGCCCAGAGTTTCCCTCATGTCAGGGTTAGTATACTCAGAATTTTCACAAAACCTCATTTCTCTCAAAAGTTGAGAATGTCTTAATGCCATGTATCATGACAATTTCATAAATGATAGAGAACTCTGTGTTGACACCACTGAACTTGATCAAGTTCAGAAAGGGAACCTATTTCGCAAGAAATGTGGCATTCATTTCACCAACACATTCAACTACATTAGACATTAAAGGCAACAGCATGGCAGGAGCCAATTATATGCATAGATTCTGTTAATGGAATGCATGTGACAACAAATTAATCTCATGGGTTGAGACTTCCTATACAAGTTCAGAAGTCTTCAATTCTTAAATGTTTTGGATGTGAAGTTGAGACATGCATGGGTTACATGAGTATTGCAGCAAATCGTGGAATCCCTGGGAAAGAATGTTTTCACTTAGAAAGGAAAAAGACAGCAACATCATAAAGCACTGCGCACTGAGTCCTTGCAGGAGATCTTTCAAAAGGGACTTTTTTCCAAATCAAGACAAGAAGAAAGACAGCCAGGCTTGCTCAGAAGATGTTGACTGTGATATTCCCATTTTTGGGGGTGAACATGGCCTCTCTGAGTGCTACTTATACTTCTCTGTGTATACAGGCCAAAAGGACCATTGGTGCAGGTTCGGAAGAACTATCTGCACATTTGACACTACAGCTGGATAATGGCACTGCGGGTGTAGAGGAACAAAACACATAATAGGTAGTGTCCATTGATACCTTTGTAGGTAGTGGCTTTTTCATGAGCATCCCCAGCTGCTACAAAATGGAGTGGAGACCACAAACGAAGAAATTGAAGACATTGAGGAAAAAATTGTTTGTCCGAATGACATCCACCAGCATTTTGAACAGTCACATAGTGATATTATTACACAGACCAGTGGCAGGAATCTGCACGGGACCACTGGGATGCCCTTTTAAGTAGGGATGGGTATCATAAGGTTTTAAACATTATAACTACTTTTATTGTTACTACTTATCGATCTGGTACTTTAACGGTACTCTTATCGGTACTTTTTTTTGTGTTTTTTATGAAAGATAAAACTAAAGCTGGAGTTGTTTTCACTATTTAAAACATTCTTTACAGACCTTACGTATGTTAATGCAGGTAAAAGATGACTGACACCCGCCTATTATTCATAGAGAATTATAATAAAAATGCATGGGGGCCTAAGTTTGTTTGTGTTTTTTGTTGTTGTTTAATAATACAGAAATGGTATTGCAATTATGTGTTGTGGCTGGAGATCTTCTCTTTTGTGATGATGTGTGTAGTGTAGCACATGCACATGCATCAGCAACAGGCCCTGTCAGGTTCATGCCTTAGACACTTTATACATTCAAATCCTTGCTATCAGATGCTCAGATGTAATTTCAAATCATGGTCTTGTCCTGGCTGAGCAGTGTAACATGTTTGGGCTTAAAAGTTATACAGGTTTGGAACCTCTTGCAATGTACACACACAATGTATTTCATCACCACAAATAATTGTTTAGGTAAGCTCTGCTTTATAATTTCTTAAGCATAATTTACTATCATTCATTCATTTTAAATGCAGTACTGTGAAAGCATTTTTTATTTAGGCTATTCTTTAATGTGATGTGAGTTTATTAAATAATTACATACTAATTTAAAGAAAACGTATGCAATGTTTATGTCGGTGCTAGGCTAGCCCCACCCAGCAAAAAGTCATCGAAAAGACGTCATTGCCAGACGTCCAAACAACGTCGAAATGTGGTTGAAAAGTGAAAGGTGAAACGACGTCTTTTTCGCGTCGTTGATAAGACGTATTTTTCGGTTTGTTGAAAGACGTCTATAAAAAGTTTTGTCTTTTTCCAGACTTGAATTTAACTTAATTTTAAGCATAAAATAATTTTTATGTCTTCAATATTATATTATATATCTCAAAATAAGACAACTGACTAAAAGTACTATGAAACATTAATTGTCAGTTACATAACATACAAATGATCGAAACATTTGAATAACAAAATGTAATAAGAACACTTTAGTTTGCACGGTGCCCGCTATCGCCAGATCGCCCAGGGGCCGTGTGGTCTCTCATGACTTTGACTAGGATGTGGTCGGTGGCCTTGCCGTTTCACATTTTGACTGCATCTGCAATGACAAAGAAAAACACATTTGTTCTCAGTTTGTAACTCAAAAGGAACAATTAATTTGTTGTAAAGATGGTTCAGTTCTCATATAGCCTACATGAAATGCCTCGATTCACAGGAATATAGATTTAAGGCGCAATGTACAATAACATTGGACCCGGAAAAGGTATTTTACATTATACAACAGCGGCCTTTAACATTATAAGGTTCAGATGTAAACAGCACATAAAAGACAGGAAACCATGTGTGAGCAGCAGTACATTTAACGGAAAAGACGGTCCGTCAACTGTTCTGTGAAAGCGTGAAAGAAACTGTCCCCTCAGACTGTCTGTGTCCTTTTTTGATGATTATTACTATGATTATTATTACTTTCTTCATAATATGTCATTTTCTTTTGTTGTAAGCTTATGCTTTAGGTTGAGTTTAAATAAAACAGTTAAGTAAAAAGCTTTTACCTGCGCGTGACGGTCACAGACCACAGTTTATATTCCAGGTTTCGCGGGGTTGGCTCGCGCAAGCAGCCGAGAAGTAATATTTTTATATAATTTTTATATATGACATTTTTAAAGTGTATCTATGGAAACACACCTTGCGTTATACCACTTTATGACAAAAGTACATGGATTAGTGTTACGACCTATGGCTCGAAAAGGACGCAACAAAAACGGGTACACAAGAAAGTGCAAATAATGTATAGAATTTATTATTCATAAGAAAAACAAGAGCGCATGAATTAGTCAGGAGTCAGTGGTGTGAAGTAAAGTGTAATGAAGCTAAGTTAAATGTATAACGTGACCGAAGTCAAATCAAGCAAAACAAAGAAAACCAAGTCCAAAAGGGCCACGCTCCCGGTCAATGGCAAATTGCATTATTTAAAGGCATGACCAGAAATCAGCAGCAGGTGTCCTCAATAAACCCATCCGGGAACAATCAGTTACTTAAAGCAACGATGAAGCAGTTGCCGTCACACCCCACCCCTTAAGACAGGGTTCTGTCAAGAAACCCTGTAAGCATAGAACAGAATTTACAAAAATGAATTACTGACAGGGGACAGTTTTCTGGCAACACTAGGTAACTCCCTATCAGACAAAGCAAGAGTAAACAATTCAGCCAATGAAGAATCTACAAGTGGTTCCCTACCTAAGTTGTCTGTGGAAAATGGAAAAGTTAGATCAGACAAATCAGGTACAAAAACCGCAACATCTGCCTTTGACACTCCCCCTGTTCCCTCGGTCAACAGATACTCAACCTTTTTGATCATAGCCCGAGTTGCCACAGCCACAGTGTCGCCTTTTCCCTGAATAACCTCCCCCTCAGACAAAACTACAGGTGATGAGGGTACATTAGGCCAAACTCTAACTCCAGCTAATTTGTTACCCAAAATAAGATGAACACCTTCAATTGGTAATACAGGACGAAGTCCTACCACTACCTCACCAGTCACTAAATCGTAAGTAAGCTTCACTGTATGTAAAGGGACTGATAATAATCCGTGTATCATTCGTTCTTTTCATATTCAATTGAGATTGCAAAATTGGAAAATTAAAAAACGGTTTGTTATTTCGTTATTCGTTTATAAATGTGATACCAAAAAACAAATAACGGGTCATTTTTCGTACTTTTGATTTAATGCTCAGATCAAAAATAGGAAATGAAATAAAGGGGGCACGACCGATTTTGATTTTGATATTTACTTTGTTCGATTTGCGTGAACCGGAAGTTATCTTCGTGTGTGTGCGTGGGGGTTGCAATTGGAAGTTTTTTGCCAAAAGTTAAAAGAAGCCTGAAAACCCTCATTCTTGCAGTTTGCTTGATTCACTTCTTCAGTTTAGCAAACGTTAGCCTTCAATACGAGGTCAATCATGGAGAGTTTCAGTTTCATCTTGTTCAGAGGAACTAAACGGGTGACTGTCAAAGAAGACGACATGACGACCGAAAAAATCGGCAGGATCTTCCAGGTAAGTTAACTTACTGTAGTTTCATCTAAAAATAAGTCTTATTTATTCTGTAAAATTGCACTGACATGATTGTTAGCTACCGTTACTTTATTTTATAACTGCTTAGGGTGACCATGCGTCCTCTTTAACCAGGACATGTCTGGCCAGGAATTTGAGATCGCCCAGAATGTCTGGGATTCGGCTTTTGCTTTCTACAGTCACCATGCATTATGTTTACATTATTACATTTTTTGACACTGACACGTACGTGTCAGCTTGCAGGTCATGCATTCTGATTCACATGGATCCCTACCGAGACGAAAACAGGAATTTTCTTAGCAATGCTAAAACGCACATCAACCGATCACTTGTTTAGCGTTCATGTAAACACTACATTCAGATTCACCAATCGGAATTAATTCAGTACTATTTAATCAAAAGGTGTGCAGGTAAACAAAATGAATGGCGACGATAGAAAGCATAGCCGAATCCCGAATATTTTGGGCGATCTCGAAATCCCGGCCGGACATGTCCTGGAAGAAGAGTACGTATGGTCACCCTAACTAACCCTTCCTTCACTGTTTACATTTGCAAAGGTACATGGCCCCAGTCTCTACATCACCGATGACAGCAACATAGCCATATTTCCTGGGCCTGATGGCCGTTTTAGCACTTTAGACCTCATTGCAAGAGGACATTACGAGGTGCACGGCGAAAGCAGCGTGGAAGACTCATCTACCGGCAGTGTGCCAGCAACACAGCCTACCCGCTTTTCTTTCCACCGCCCAACCACCGCTGCAGGTTCTGCTGCAGGTTGTGCTCCAGGTTCTGCTCCAAGGGTTTCAGCAAATCAAAGAGCTAATCTGACAAAAACATTCCAAAGGTGACCAAATAAAACTTTCTACATCACACCAATGTTAAGAGTATGTTAATACGATTACAGTTGTGTTCAAGGCAATGATATGCTTGTTATGGTAGCCATACAGATATAACATTTATTCACAAGTGTGACTTTAGCATATTTGACACTGATAATACATCTGCAGAAGAATGCGCTTTCAATGAAATGGCTTCATTGTGTTATCAAGTCACTACTATATCTGCATAATTCACCTGGATGCATTTTATAAGCTGTATAATGAATATGGCTGTATCATAGGAATAAAGCCTAAACAATATAAACTGAGTTAAATAAACGTTTTCTATTATCAATATTCAGGAACATCTTCATTGCTGAACTTGTGGATGGCAAGTTGGAGACTAGCACAACGCTGACTGTGCGTTTTTCAGAATTTGAAGCTTCTGTTATGGGCATCCTCTACAAAGTCAATGATGCCCTTGAACAAGAGGATTCACGCATCCTCACTGATGGCCAGGGGAACAAAATCATGGACTCTGAAGGAACCAGAGGTATAACTGAACACTTTGTATAGTTTATATGAAAGAAATATTAAATAATATATATAAATCCAGGATACCTTTACTGTATTACTGTATTCATGAGATGGTGGTCTAGTGGGTTAAACCACTGAACTGGTAAATCAAAAGGTTGCTGGTTTGATCCCAGCAGCCACCACCAGTGTGTCCTTGAGAAAGACACTTTATTCCATGTTGCTCCAGGGGGATTGTCCCTGTAATAAGTGCAATGTAAGTCGCTTTCAAAGCGTCTGCCAAATGTAAGTGTATGCTTCGAATTAACTTATTTGTATTAGGAGTTATTGCCCATCTCCTGAGACATGTCATGCCATTTGCATAATTAATGGACTATTTTTCTACGCAGGATCAGCATTTTGGAAGCAAAATGCAAGGAAAATATTTGCTGTGAAGGAAGAACACTTCTTGCAGTTACAAGCTAGTAAAAAGAGGAGACTGAGGTACTTAATTTGAAAAATGCACGTTACTATTGTGGCATAGTTGTTTGTTTTCATAAATTCGTAGATGAGGAGTAACTGTAAGATGTTTTGCCAATATAGGCCTGTTACAGATAGTCACAAATTGTTCCAGGGAAAGGCAATTGACATTTGTACCGGTCACCCTGAGACGTTTTAAATTATTCTAAATATGTATAATATTCAATGATAATTATTCAAATTAAACCCTATAGATCCTTGTGTGAGTTTCAGTTGATCTTTGCATGACAGAGAGGGTGAGGGATAAAATGTAGTTTAGAATGAGTTCAAATGTTAATTTGCAGCAAGGTCCTTTGTCTACTCGAGGAGTGGTCATTCCTAGTTGGCTGAACTAGTTCTTTCAGTTTTTCCTGTCTTACTATAGCATAAAACCATCTGGCTATTCAATACTATGTCTACAGTGCATAGTAGCTATTGACAGGGTAAAATTGTGGCATTTATTGGATATAATTTGCTAGTTGTACATTGTGCTTGTTTTTCAGTCGACGAGAAGATACAGGCCTCGATCTGGTTTTTGATAGAATTGAAGAGGTGGTCCTGGCATCCCAGGGACTGCAAGAAGTGTCCACTACAATGAAGGAGCTGATGGAGTTTGCAAATTCCAACCGCAGAACAACACTGTCCCTGACTGAAGCCCAAGCAGCTGCTGTTAGAGATGCCTTTGCCTGTATTGTCTGCAAAAGTAATTAAAAAAAAATAGTTTTCTTTAAAACCCTGTATTACCTATAATTCAGAAGTTGTTTAAAAAACATACACTTTTCCATGTCTTTACATACGAATGACAATTGTTGATATTAAGATAAATATGGAAATCCCAGGTCAGGTGTTCTGACAACCACAGATGTGGATACAGTAAATAAACAGATGGTACCATACCATGCCATAGTACCAAAGTTTAGTCTACTTAACACACATATATATGTGCAACTAATTAACTCTTTCCATGAAGAACATAGACCGAATATAGCAATTCAATTCAATCAAATACTGTAGTTTTTTAAACTGTTTTCTGATTTAAATTGGCAGGTCAAGTGGTTGAGCCCATGGTTTCATCCTGCTGCCAAAGCCTTGTTGGCTGTAGGAGCTGCATTGAAGAGTGGCAGAAAAATTCTGCCTTTTGCCCAAAATGTCGAATTGATGATTTTGGTGCCAACATTCAAAGACTTACTGGCCTCGCTGATGCATTGACTGCATTGGGAAGTATATTCTGGGAGTAACACTGTGTACAGAATGTAATCATGTGTAATTGCATTGTTTTACTGTTCTTAGTGTTCAATTTGTTATTGGGTAACATGTCAAGTCTACAGTTTAAGAAAACTCTTTTTTTTGCTCATGTTTTAATGCTGTGAAAGCTAAGTTATAATCCCGGATTTGCACTACTTTGTTGTATGTTTTCTTAAATTGTTGCATTTGGAAACATACTCTAGGAATTATATTGTACACTAAGTAGGCTATTCATAATAGCGTAGTTTTGCCGCTTTGTGTTCTATTTCTTCTTGAACAACAGGTTGAGTTTACAGTTAAGCACTGTTTCATGTGTGTAGTTTTATTAGGTCATTTTAGTTTTTATACCAAGTTACAATTGTAGCAAAGTTAACAGTTTAAATTAAGCATATAAAGTAGCATTCAAATACTAGTGCAATACTTTGTCATTGTATGCAAGATTTTATTTCATCTATAAGGGTTCAATACAACAGAGTTTAAAGCAAAGTTTTATGTGTCAAATTATTCAACTGACAAGTTGGGCGCACAGTGGCAGCTACATATGATTTTTATAACAATCTGTATGCCTAGGTTTTCTTAAGAGCAGGGTTATCCAGGGTGCTCTCATAAAACATACAGTAAAAAATGCAACAATTAAGAGGGTATCAATAGAAGCTGTATGCAGACTGAATACAGTTTGATGAAGTAAAGAACAAAACACACTGAGACCGATCAATAGTCTATTCAACAGTGATTTTATATCAAAACTATAATAGCATAAATGGTGGACAAACTTTGAATCAGCACTAACAAAGTCTGATGTCCTAGCTACTCAATACCACAGCATTCCAGTTACTTTTTTCAGACATATCTTTGGGTGACATTTATTAAGTGCAACAAGGCATCTTGGAAAGGTGTATAGTCATTGTTTACCACATGATTAAAAAGAAGAGAGATGTCAGGGTAGGTATCTGCAAAGTCTTGTTCTGCATGACATCTATCCTCCTCAGATGAAAATGGGTCAGTTCCAAATACTGACTCCCAAGTCAGCGAGGATCCAAAATCTTGCTCATACATGTTTGCCACAACAGAGGCATTGGGCAACAGCTCTTCAGAGATTTTAGCTGGACAGCCACCTGCTGCGAGTTCATTGGGTATCCCACGGCCTAAAACAAGTAAACATAACTAACAAAGCAATGCCATTTATGCTGTATGTGGTTGGAGTTTGAAAAAAATAAAAGAGTTGTACTGCTTCAAAGAGTTGTAGATACTCAGTTTAGCATACCTGGGATCCTGTGTGCATTCCACGATTGCACCACTCTGCCTAGTCCAATTTGACTTAACTGACATGTCAGGTTTGAAATGCAGAATTTAGTCAAATTGTCCTCCATGTTGAGGACTTCTTGGTCCAGCATGTGTACCAGGGCGTGTTTCAGTGGGTAGTTCACCTCGGGCCAAATCCTTTCCACTCGAAGATTCTGTTGGAACACAAACATGATTTTAGATGGTATGAAAATGTAATAGGTTAAAGATTAGTTTGGGAAATTAATTCCCATTTTAAATGCTTTCACTCCTTATTTGTTAGAAGAATAAATGGCCAGTCTCTCTTTCTTTACTATGTTTGATTATATTAGTTGTACTGTTTGTCAGTATTACAAAAACCTCACCCTTTTTGATGTTGTTTGAAGGTATGGTGGCCTGCTAGGGTTGTATCTATGTCTTGACAGCATCTCTTGCATGTACAAGCACATATAAAACTCCTTGCCATGGTCAACCCTGACTTGGTCCCACATCCCATGGTTAACCACTGCAGATCTGGGATAAAATAATGTGTACATGTGCAAAGGGCTGCACTGAACTTAACTTATCCAATAATGAAAATTACATTCAATGAAAAGAGAATATACATTGAACAGAAACTATTATGACAATAACATTGGTTCTGAATGCATTTACCTGTAAACTTCCTCATAAATCACAAGGTTGTTTTTCACTGGCATGGTGGCATTGGCAACAATTTTGCTGCTGTAGCCATCAACTGCCACGACATGCGTCACTCCAAACATCACAAGCTTCTCGTTTGGTCCAGGTGAATTTTATGGCCCATATATTCAGCATTATACGGGATGGGATTTAGATTACGAGCACCCTGAAGAAATTTTGTATATTTTGATTAATGCAGCTCTTTGTCACATGAGGCCAAAATATTCACTAAACATTTTTACAACAAATAAATTATTATACGCATGGGTGGTTATAATATTCTAGTTGTTTTAAGTTCAACTCAATATATTCAATATATTTAAGCTTTTCTAAAGATGATCTACACCAATCAGCCCTATTAACATTATGACCACTGACAGTTAAAGTGAATAACACGGATTATCTTGTTACCATGGCACCTGTCAGTGACCGGGATATATTAGGCAGCAAGTAAACATGTCCTCATAGCTGATGTGTTTGAAGCCGGAAAAATGGGTGTTTAATGTTTCTCGGTGTTTGAGAGTTATACCTAACCTATATTTAAAAAAAACGTAATTTCGTGTTAAAATGCACTGTGGCCACTCGTTAAAATGCATTGTAGTTCGTTCCTTGGCTAAAAGAACTATGACTGAGCCTGGTTCTCCCAAGGTTTTTTCTCCATTCGGTCACTGATTGAGTTTTTTTTCGTCTTTCTTTGCCTTTGTGGCCTTTAACTTTTGGCTTGCATAGTTGGGGACATATTATTTTATATTTATAAATATTATTACAACATTATTTTCCTGTTATCTGTAAAGCTGCGTTGAAACAATCTGTATTGTAAAAAGCGGTTACTTGATATTGTAATGTGCGTTCTTGAGATTGTAATGGGGTAGGCTATAATATCACAGATTTTGTAATGCGTTATATAACTGCGTTACAGCAAAAAGCAATAAATTAGGCCAACTGTAATTGCGTTACGAAAATCTGTGCATAGTTTCTTCTGCTTTTTAAATGATCTGGCGATCTTTTTCCAGTAGCCCTGGGGATTAGATCCATATTTGGTCCATGTAGAGGGCTTGGCAGTGTAGTTGAATCCATCCCCGTTTCCAGGTTTCTTCCCGTTTCTTCGACGCAGAAGTATAAATGCTTTACTCCCAGTGCCAACACTGGCAGGTGGTCATTATGTCATGGTTAATCAGTGTTATTAAAGGGGTGGCATAATGCCCTTTTCACAAGATGTAAAATAAGTCTCTGATGTCCCCAGAGTGTGTATGTGAAGTTTTAGCTCAAAATACCCCACATATATGTTTATATAGCATGTTAAAGTTGTCACTTTTTGAGGGTGACCAAAAATGCACCGTTTTTGTGTCTGGCCCCTTAAATGCAAAGGAGCTGCTGCTCCCAGCATAGGGGGCGGAGCTACAACAGCTTGTGTCCTAAAAAAAAAAAAACGTTTTTTTTTTATTTAAATTTATGAAGCTAATGTGGAGTTAACTATCTTCTAGTCATTGATTAGCATATTATGTCATAATCTATAAATCGTGTTCTGGGGTGGGGGTTATGTAAATTGGGGTTGGTGATGTCACTAACCCGTGAGGAATGTCGTGTAGTCCCTACCAGGCATTTGTTGTAGTCCTTAAAAAGTTATTTCTCTAAAAGCAAATATCTCCCTTTGCTTTGAACTTTGAGTGTTGTAACTTTGCAGATGTTGTTTATGCTCAAACAGCAACATTACACACTAACTAAAGTTAGAAAAGTGAAATCATAATCAACCACCCCTTTAATATTATTATTATTACTATTATTATTAGACCACATAACAATATCCTGTAGGCGTACTTGATTCTTAGCATATAACTTAGCCTACCTGGCGTCGGAATTCGTGGTATGGCTGATGAATCTCTCTCAGGATTTTCCCAACTCGACATTCTCCTGCACAGACTCCAATTGAAGACAGATAGCCAGTCATGAACTTGCGGCCATAAGACGGGCCTGTCTGTTAAGAAAAATACAGCTATTAGCTACAACTAGGGCTGGGCGATATATCGCATGACATGCGCATCTCGTCAGTAAAGCCGGGTCCTTGATTAGTAGTAAATCGCCATCACCTGCTTTCAAATGGAGCGGCATTTACTACACAGAGCCGTAGTTCACTGACAAGCTGAGCCATGTCGCATTAATTATCACGGGCGATAATTAATGCGATATATCGCCCAGCCCTAACATTTGAAAGACGGGCAGGATATAAAATGTGAAAACCTAAATAAAAATCTTACTTCATATATTGATCCAACCACAGCCCTCTCCAGTTCTGTGTCCGATACATGTCTTTTTCGCTTAAGGTTGTGCTGAACACAGAATCTTCTCACACTCATTTCAGAACATCGCTGGATACCCGTCTTCTGCAGCGTAGCGGAAATCTCCTTATGTGTCTTGAAATTTTCAAATAAGTATTTAATTAAATCAGCATATGATTCCAGTGCGGCCATGGTGTCGATACGAAATTACAAAAAAATACTGAGTCAATCACTGCAAGATTGAGGTTTTTCAGGCTTCTTTTAACTTTTTGCAATTACGGCAAACTTCCAAGTGCAACACACACACGCACACACACGAAGATAACTTCCGGTTCACGCAAATCGAACAAATTAAATATCAAAATCAAAATCGGTCGTTCCCCCTTTATTTCATTTCCTATTTTTGATCTGAGCATTAAATCAAAAGTACGAAAAATGACCCGTTATTTGTTTTTTGGTATTACATTTATAAACGAATAACGAAGAAACAAACCGTTTTTTAATTTTCCGATTTTGATATCTCAATTGAATATGAAAAGAACGAATGATACACGGATTGATAATGTATTCAAACCCATTCCCGGAACTAACATACTCTCCCCGATGTCAGATTTCGAGGAAAATGGCAAAATGGATTCTAGAATAAACGAGTCCACAGCTCCAGTGTCATGCAAAGTTTTTATAGGAACTTCTACAGTTCCATCCAATAACGATTCTCGACCTTCTGTAATGAAAGGAGCATAACTAGATAAACATTCATTAGAAATTTCAATCTCAGTCTCAGTGTCACCTAAAGGAGCAGAATTGGCCATAGCCACAGGTTTGAATTTATTTACATCAGCGAATTTATTCTTACTCTCTAGTACCAAACAATCCGTTTTCCAGTGTCCTTTTTCGCGAAAATAGTTGCAAGTGTTCACCGAATCAAATTTGCTTGAAACGTACAACCAAATTGTGGTGTGGAATTCACAAACTGAGCTACATTGGCTCCCTCACGCGTCTGGAACATAGAAACAGTACTCCTATGAGTAAGCACAAAGTCATCAGCCAACGACGCAGCCTCTTCCAGAGACTGAACTTTGTGTTTGTTAACGAATGTTGCAATCTGTTCAGGAACAGAGATTTTAAACCGGGGGTCTCAAACTCAAATTGGCTGGGGGCCATTGCTGTGACTGACATCTCATAGGAGGGCCGTTTTAACATTGAAGCACAAAAAGATAGCACAAAAAGATAGCACAAAAAGATAGCACAAAAGTTCTGGAAATTTACTTTAATTGCTGAGATGTTAGCTCACAAATCTTTTAAAACATTACAAACATATTTGTGTCATGCGTAACAAAAATACAAACAACAGTGTCTGTGCATTGTTATATAATTTTACATTTTTAACAGTAACCTACTTTATTTTAACTTAAGTAACTTATCAAAGCTGTGCTAAAACCTTACACTGAACAACTGCGATCTCTGAATACATTTGCAAACTATTCTATTTCTTCCCAGACACTTGGCTGCGCTTCTGCTCACACAACTGAGCCACGTTTGGACTGATGGAGTTCACAGTTGAAACCCTGAGTGCAGCTTCAAGATGAGCATCACTAAGGCTGGACCTGAATTTGCATTTATTGAAGTTCATAGTTGAGAAAAGTTTCTCATGCAGGTAAGTGCTTCCAAAAAGGCACATTAACCGACTGAACACTTTGGAAATCTCTGGAAAGCGTGGAGGTAATTCTCTCAGAAACTGCGCAGTCTTGTCTGCATTACCTTGTGCCTCTCTGAATTTAGTTTTTAGCTCACTGCTGCACTGCAAGTCAATAAGTTCCATTTGCAACAAATTTGGGACACTCTCCACATCAGATGAGAAGGGGTCTGCAAACAGTCGGAAAGTGTCACGGTGTGCCTTGAAGTCAGCAAAACGCTGATCAAATTCCTGAAGTAGGTTTTCAACAGCAGAGGCATATTCATCACCATTGAATGCTGTGCCCTCCTCCACAAGAGATCTGTATGTTATGAAATGAATGAGATTTTTTGCAGAAAGCTGAGTTTTCCACAATCTCAATTTTGTGGAGAAGGCTTTCACACTTTCATACACTGCTGTAATGAGCTGACCAGGGCCCTGGAGCTTCAGGTTAAGGACATTCAGCTCCTGTATAATGTCCACTAGGAATGGAAGGTCCATGACCCATTTAGGATCATCAAATTCAGGAACATCCATTCTGCCATCTTCCATAAATCTCTTCACCTCTGTTCTTAACTCATAAAATCTCTTCAAAACATTTCCTCTGCTGAGCCAGCGTACCTCAGTAAAGTACAGTACCTGCTGGTGTATAATGCAGTGCAGAACAACTGCTGGATCTGCATTTTCTTCTTCCAACTTTCTTTGTACCAGCGCTACCAGTCCATTTTTTTTACCTGTTATAGATGGGGCGCCATCGGTGGTAATGCCTACTAGTCTGCTCCACGGAAAACCAGCGCGTTCAATCGCGTCACACAGCTGCTGAAATATATCCTTGGCTGTTGTACGGCCGTGCATTTGACACAAACTCAGCAATCTTCCGTCACCTCAAACTGGTCATTAATACCTCTGATGAAAATAGCTAGCTGAGCTGTGTCAGTTTTGTCTGTACTTTCGTCAATCGCCACAGAGTATGCAGTGAAAACTCTAGCTTTCACGCGCAGCTGATTATAAATGTCACTCGATAACCCTGTAATCCGCTCTGCCACTGTATTTGCCGATAAAGAGAGATTTTTGAACATGTTCTTCTTTTCTGGACATAGAATATCAGCGACCTTCAACATGCAGTCCTTCATAAACTGCCCTTCGGTGAATGGCTTTCCTGCTTTAGCGATCATTTCACTCACCACATAACTCGCTTCAACGGCAGCATCAGCGTCCTTTTTGGCTCTGTGGAAAAGGCTTTGCTGGGACGTTAGCTCTCTCTGCAACTGTGTGGCTCGTTTTTTTCTCTCGTCTTCCTGGTACTTCTCATATTGGTCTCCGTGTTTAGACGAATAATGATGCTTGAGATTGTATTCCTTCAGAGCAGCAACTTTTTCTTTGCATATCAGACAGGTTGCGTTCCCATTAAACTCCACAAAAAAATACTGCAGTGTCAATCTTTCTTGAAACAGTCTGTGTTCATCATCCACTTTCCTTTTCTGTTTGGAATTAGACATATTTTCGTTCACAGCCAAACAAAAAAAGGAACTGCTAAAGCCCAGAATCCAGCTAACGTTTTATCGCGTCTTCCGGCAAGCGCAGTGGTTTTTTTTAACCGTGTTTTAGTACATATTGAATTGTGTAGTTTAAATTGCTATAAAACAACTACAAATAATAATTATAATAATTATATATATATATATATATATATATATATATATATAATGTATATATATATATAACGGATTGCGTTATTTTTTTACGTCAGTTGCGGGCCAGAGGGAGGGGGAGTGGTGGCCCACAGTTTGAGACCCCTGTTTTAAACTGTTCTATTATAATCAACTCAAGGAAATCATCAAATCTTTCCGAATTAAGAGAAGTGTAACATCATACCTGCCAACTTTTCAAAAAACCTTGGAGTGAGATTTTGTCAGGAGTGATCAAAATTATGCCGCGCATGCAGCCACACAAGTTGGTGCCTCAGATCTCAGAGAATTGGAATTCATTTGATGTTGTACCCTGCATTCTGGTAGGTTGTGCGGAGGCCCAAATCCGTTGATAGGGGCAGCCTGCTAGAGATGGATAACATTGGTTACATTCTGTGAATCAGACATAGCTGAAGGTCCGCCCCCAGGAAATTTTGGATTAAGTAGATGTGATTTCCTGCATTCTAGTGGATTTTTGAGTGGTCTGCTAAAGATGTGTAATACCTGAACTTATTCTAATTTATGTTCTTCATAATGACTTGTAGGGCCTTCTAGACTTGAGCTGAACAGTCAACCTGAAAAATTATGTTGTGCCTAAATGACTGCCTATGTACCACAATAAAACCTTATTTATAGACCATTGTTTAGGATTTGACCTAGATAGGTTAATTGATATTTTGATTAGAATGGTATTTAACTCATTCTTAACTGAAACCTAGCCTATGTTGTGAATAATTGTATTCTTAAAGGGGTCATTTGACTCGGCTAAAAGGAATATTATTGTTTGCTTTAGATGTAATTCAATGTGTATACACGATTTAAGGTTAAAAACTGTGTATTTTCCACACACCGATCATGTTTGTATCTCCTCTTTGCTCCACCTCTCTGAAACGCGCTGATATTTTACAAAACTCATCGGTCTGAACAGTGAGGTGTGCTATGATTGGCTAGGTCACTAGTGCAAAGTGATTGGTCTAATACTGCACTGAAATGTAACAACTCTTACCATATTCGGAACATCAGGCTGCGCAGGCGACGGTACAATGAGATATAAAAGACCACCCACCTTACTTGAGTATACATTTGGGCGGTCTTAGTCAAATCAACGTGATGTACATGCGTGGGATGTGGTTACAAGAGGCGTTTCAGGAAGGTCTGGGTTCACATTCGCTTTTAGATTGCATGTATCTTTTGTTCCGACACTTATTATTTTTGAATTTTATGTGTCTAATACATGCATGGGCAACTACAACACCCCAAAGACAGAGAAAAACACGTATTTCCGCCATATGACCCCTTTAAGAGCGCTTCATGATTAATGTTCAGCCAAAAACGACACAAGATTACTTAGGGAGGGACATTATTCTTCATTCAAAGCCACACACAACAGAAACAAATAAAGGCCAACAAATAAAGTGCTGAAACAGTACAACTTTTTAAGCAATAAAACAGATGAATTTAATGGGTTTAATAACTCTACTCTCAGTTACAAAAACATGCCTACTTCTATTGCTCAAATTTCTTGTATTTATGTTAAATTCTTTGGAATACATACCTGTTTGGTCAAACAGATGAGAAAAATTCTTCATCCACACGGAGTCCTTTTCGTTGGACTTTTGATAAAAAGATAAATGTGATAGGAATAAATAAACAATGCTATAACCTCATGTCTTGAGCATGCATTAAACCACAAAGTAAAAAGATGCTCTCCTGCTGCTTGTTATGACAGCTGAGCTTACATTCACAACAATAAATCGTGTTCAAAGACACGCACACGCGCACGCACACACACACAAATAATTTATTTCAAGATTTAAAGTTTAAGAGAGTCAGTACTCAATTGGACGTCATTTCATTGTTACATACCTAGTCTCAGATTCATCATTAGACTTGAGGTGGTAGTTTCTCTCATTGTCTTTCAGGGTTTCTCTTCCCCTGTCGCTAACTTGGGGGTGCAGCAAGCCATCAGCGCCATCTACCGTCGGGGAGTTTGAAAAGGAACGAACGAGTCTCGCCCCACGATCGTTATTTTTTTTGCGTGAGAAATTGGATGTGTGGCGTGAGTGCGTGTGAAAATAGTGAAATCCGTGTGTCACACGGCGAAAGCGTGAGAGTTGGCAGCACTGTAACATGTCGTTGTTAATCTCGCACAAACTCCAAATGGGTCTCACCCGGAACCATCCGGCACGACCTAAATATTGATAGGTTTCAGGCACGCACTCATACACTTTCAATATTGCTGATTTAACGGTGTCATAATCTTTACACTCATCAATAGTTAGAGCAGCGAATGAAAGTTGTGCTTTACCAATTAAAACGCACTGCAACAATGACACAATTCTTCGTAGACCAACCTTGTATTTCAGCAACACGTTCAAACAGAGTAAAAAAAACATCTGGGTCTTTAATCTGGGTCTTTAAAATTTAGGTACAAGTTTTAAACTTTGATGAAGTTTAAAACCTCCACCAACACCAGATTCTACTGAACTATCGATATTCATCTTACTTTCTTGCAGTAGTTTGAGTTTGCACATCCTGTGTTTGTTCCATTTCAACTGATAAAATTCCCTTTTCTATCAACTTATTTTTTAACTCAATTAATACTCGCATTGAATCTCTTACCACTGATTTTAATATGATACAACTCTGCAACTCTGATAAGTTGCTCTTTTGTATATTCCGTCAATAATACATGTGAAGGTGAACTAACAAATTCTTGAACATCAGCCATAAACACTTCACACACCGCAAGTAACTCCCGTGCAAACAAACACTCGGAACCTTCCCGCTATCTACCTTTCCAGCGAAATAATCTTTCTATCTTATTAGACCCTGATCTTCATGCAGTTACCGGTAACTGGTTAAACCAGCGACAATTCACAACACCATGGAAGTGCTCCCGAGACAACCGCTACTGCCCGCTTTCACCAAAACACTATGAAAACAACAAACTGGCATGTCTCAAAAGGACACAAGCCGCTAAGCCTAACCGGGAAAAATTCCAAGTAAAATTAAACAAATTTGCACAAGAGTGACTTACCTGTCCATGACTTCAAACTGCTATCCACTACATCAATCACTATCAGGTGCCCCCCAAAACAGAAAGCGGGTACAATGCAACAAATTATTCAAGCAAAATTTCTTTCCAAAATGTAACAACCAACCAAACATTTCGAAACAAAGAAATTTCACCATCAAATCATTCTACGACTAAAAAAGACGAGCCCCCATTTGTTACGCCCTATGGCTGGAAAAGGACGCAACAAAAACGGGGACACAAGAAAGTGCAAATAATGTATAGAATTTATTAACAAAATGAAACTCTACATAAGAAAAACAAGAGCACATGAATTAGTCAGGAGTTAGTGGTGTGAAGTAAAGGTTAATGAATGGAAGTGTAATGAAGCTATGTAAAATGTATAACGTAACCAAGTCCAAAAGGGCCGCGCTCCCGGTCAATGGCAAATTGCCCTATTAAAAGGCATGACCGGAAATCAGCAGCAGGTGTCCTCAATAAACCCATCAGGGAACAATCAGTTACTTAAAGCAACGATGAAGCAGGGGCCATCACAATTAGAAAAAAATTGCAGTGCGGGTTATTTTGTATAATTCTGATCATATTCTGTGTACTATGGGGCTTTTTATTTACCCCGATTATAAAGAAGTATTCATAGGAATGTTTGTAACAAAGACGTGTTAGTAGATCAGAAATCACATTAACTTAGAGATGAGTATTGGAGTAGATCAGAAATCACATTAACTTAGAGATGAGTATTGGAACGATAAGATTGTTTGAATGATATAATCAATACATTTATGCATGATTCTTGATTTTATGAACTATTTTAATCATTTTCAGTAATACAAAATCCAGGGATGGTGTGAAGGCCAGACCCAAATAAATTATAGCACAGCTCATTTTTGAAAAGCCAGATGGCACAACTTATTTTTTAAAAATTAAGTCAAGGTTGAGATTCCACTATTAGACATGAAACCTTGTTGCCTAAAGATAATGGTGGCAGACAAGGACAGTTAGGATGATAAAAAATAAAGTTGATTACCTGATTGGTTCACCTTTGAAAAGTTTCACTATAAGTAGAGGCTGGAAAACACCAAGTTTTCAGATGTTTTGGGGACTTGGAACATCTCACTTTGTTTGACTTGTACAAATAAAGTTGAAACTTTGACACCTGGACCTTCCTTGTCTGAGCAATTTTTTTGAGCTTGAAGATCAACATTTTCCACAACATATTTTTGGCGCCCAACGTGGGGCTGGGCAGAGGCTGAAGGCATCGGACGACACCCGGGGGCGAATCATCCGGCTGACTGCACAGATCAGGTGAGCATGCTTTTGCTTAAAGTGTAAATTTTTATATCTGTGTGGTCTGCCGGAGGTGAGTTCTGGGTAGAGTTGATGTCTATAAAAAGCTTCTCCAGTCTAAGAACTAATTGACACTAATATTGCAGGAGGGCCCCAGGTCTCAAAGTAAAGAATGAACGAAGGCGAATGAATGATGTTTTGAGAAGGTAACGGCCTTTAGTGAGTGGGCCATGTAAATAAGTGTTACCTGTTTTGAGAAGGTAACGGCCTTTAGTGAGTGGGCAATGTAAATAAGTGTTACCTGTTTTGAGAAGGTAACGGCCTTTAGTGAGTGGGCCATGTAAATAAGTGTTACCTGTTTTGAGAAGGTAACGGCCTTTAGTGAGTGGGCCATGTAAATAAGTGTTACCTGTTTTGAGAAGGTAACGGCCTTTAGTGAGTGGGCCATGTAAATAAGTCTTACCTGTTTTGAGAAGGTAACGGCCTTTAGTGAGTGGGCCATGTAAATAAGTCTTACCCGTTTTGAGAGGGTATTTGCCTGCTTGGAGAAGGCATGTATTTATTGTGAATTTACTGCAAAGAAGAGAACCACGTGGGGATGTAGAATAGTTCTGTTTGTCTGTGTCAGTGTCAGTGTCTAAAGAAATGGAGAGAGTAGGAAGGAGGGGCTGCTGGCCACAGTCCCAGAATGAGCGGTGACTATGTGTGTGTGAGAAAGCATGTGTAAAGGAGCAAGGGAGAGAATAGATAACTATAAAACTATAATAAGTAAAGCTTTTTATTTTAAAAGGAATGAGTTTAAGATATAAATAAGAGTTATGAATGTATTTTGGTAATAATTTGATTATAGATAATATGATACTTTGAAAAAATAAGAAAATGTCATTGTATGCTGATATATTGTGACCAAAGTAAAAAAGAATACGAGGTGTATAGGAGACGATCAGGGCATTGCCTTGTGAGAGCTCATATAGGACAAACACCCAGATAAAAGAAGGTGATATATTAGGGATGATCACGGCTGAAAGGCTGTGTGAGAACCAACATAGGAAAATCACCCATGGTCACAATATGATGCATGTACTGCATTTTTTCTAAGCATATGGAATAATAAAAGATACGATAGTAACAAAAGTTATAAAAGCAGAAATACTTTGAGTCTAGATCTGAAAGTATCTGATTTATTAGTCTCAACCAAATACATTTTTAGTTGAGCTGTAAGAGTATTCCCCCTGGGAAAAATTGAGTCTTATAATTTCTAGCATCAAGTTTTATAAAACTACCCTTCCCCAATAGCTACTGTGTTTTATTTTTATTTTATTGCAGCATATTGGAGGATTAACATTGAGGTTTTTGATAATTACTCTTCTTATTGATTATTATAGAATGGTATGAAACTCTCATTGCCCATATTGATCAATGATCTTAAATTAATGGTTAAATTTCATGTCTTAAACTTTTTCCCCATTGGTGATTTTTGCTTTATGTTGTTTTTATTTCAGTACACTGCATTACAGTTGCATGGCTGAAGAGGGGCCAGGCCTTGATTATGAAAGAAGAGAGGCCTTTCATACTAAGATACTGACCCTAAGAAAAGTACTTTTTGAAACTAAGGGAATTGGAAATCATTTTTGGGAAGAAGATACATACATTGATGCCCAGGGGATAGAACAAATTCTGTTAGAAGAAAGAAAAGACTGGTACCTGAGTCAACTGACAGAGATTCGAAATCTAGAAATTGCCCAATCGGAGTGGCCTTACATAAATTGGGAAGAGATTGTTAAAAATTGTTGTAAAGTAAATGTATTGAATCACTACCTGAATGAAGTCTGTGCTTACCAGCATAACAGATCTAATTGTCCCTCAGGTCTGACTGCGAGAACTTTATTGGTTCAAAGGATCCCTATTGGTAGGCTCACAGGGGCTTACTTTGAGATAGGAGAGCTGCAGGGGTTTTCCTTAGGGCGAGGACAAACTGGGCGGCTTATTGGTTTCCCCGAGGTGAGAGTCTATGCAGAAACTCGATATGTAAATTGGACAAGCAAGATACTGTGTACTTGGAATGAAATTGGAGAAGTGGTTCCTCAACAGTTTATGGCAGTAACTTTGAAAAAATTGGTGATGGAAATAGCCCCAGAGAACCCTAGGTCTTGGTTTGCACCTTAATGCTTAAATAAACAAATGAAAAACATTTAAAATCTCTGTATTTTCACTTTATAATAATACATTTAAGAATAATACTGATTTGTGCATTGTTTTAAGTATGTCATCCACCCCTGTAGATTTGTTGGGGTCCAGATACCCGGTATGCAAAAATTCAATAGAAAGAATATCTAAAAAATGGGCCGCAAGAACCAAAAACTTGAGAACAATATGGCCAGAAAATGGTACCTTTGATGTAACAGTGTGTGAGGAAATGGAGGGATTAATTAAAAATTATAAACCAAAAGACAGTAGCAAAAAACGAGAAGAAAAGAGAAAATTAGAACAGGGAGTTCTCAACCTGTTCAGAAACGAAGGAGTTAATTTCCTGAAAAATATGAGAAAAATAAGAGAAGTGTTAAAAAAGGATGATGAGAAGAATGAAGAAAACTTTGAGAAAATGACTCAGCCACCTCCCTATGAACCTCCCAGCCAAAAGTTAGAAAAGATACAAACATCAACCCAAATGCCAAAGGTAGCAATATCAGGAGATGTCAAAATAGAAGGGCAGGTAGAAATAGGTACAGAATCACCTGATAGAAGGGAAGCAGAAAAGAGAAAAGGTGACAGGGCAAGTCAACAATCCCCAGTTTATAGAGACCCAGAAGATGAGGAAGGCAGAGGTGCATGCAGTCCCGATCCTTATAGAGAACTGGCAGAGGCACTGAAAAACATGACAAAGAGACGTGAGGAGACCTACGAAAGTATGACAGAAGATCTAATGCAAATACATACAGATTCTGCACATGCTTTAAGTCAAGTTTCAGGCAACACCTCAGAAGAAGAAGATGAGGAAGAAGACGATGCCGTAAAAGCCAGTAGCCAAGAAAGGACACGCCAGCCAGCGAGCAACCAAAGAGTCCGTTCGAGAGCGGCCACAAGAAGTCTGCCAAAAGGGGAGCGAAAGCTGGTCACAGGCAGTCTCTATCTCCAGGATGCAGACCTCGAACCGTGGCCACTGCCCTGGACCCGAACTCCAGAAGGGAGACTGAGAAGATCTGCAAGTACCACCCTCCTTCCTGAAGCCACAATACCGAAGTCACGCGGCACCAAAGAAGGGAAGCAGTTCCCCATACTGATAAAAGGGGCTCAAGCACAATACGTGCCATGGGCATCTCAAGACCTGGATGGACTGGTTGCACGTCTACCAAACCTAGATGAAGGGGCAGGCAAGTGGATAAGAATGCTGGAGGAGGAGACAACAGGGAAGCTATTGGCATTGGGGGATATCAAAGCACTCCTTGCCAAATGCGTGGGAAGTTCCAAGCTGAATGAACTTTTAAGAGCAGCACACATCCGAGCGATTGACATCCCAGATCTTGATGGACACCCATTCGACAGATATAGAAGGGATATATGGCAGGGGTTACGAGACGAATTTCCCAATCGCATCGATCCCAGAGCACTCAAGGGAGAACAGATGGGAGAAGAAGAGA
The DNA here is from genome assembly GCF_015846415.1 of Triplophysa dalaica. Classification (NCBI taxonomy): domain Eukaryota; kingdom Metazoa; phylum Chordata; class Actinopteri; order Cypriniformes; family Nemacheilidae; genus Triplophysa; species Triplophysa dalaica. Next base: position 41,081 of record NW_026622651.1, read on the forward strand.
ACCCTGCCACATACATACAGAAACAACTGAGGAAGTGGAAGAAAGAACTTGAAAGAGATCCTGAAGAAGACTTATTGATGACGACATTGTTCAGGAATGCTGTTGTTGATGCAATGCCTCTGCTAGTTAAGACCAAGCTGGAAGATGTAGTGGGTCTGAACTCCAAGTCACATAAAGAGTTCTGTGATCATGTGACCCATGCAGTCAGACAGTATAGAAGTAATGAACTAAAGCTGAGGAACCAAGAAAAAGAACTTCAAAGAAAACTGGTACAGCTGCAGCTCGAAGAACTGGCAAGAAAGAAAAAGACGCAAGCCATGGTCAAAGACAAAGATGAAGAAAAAGATCATGCAGCAATGATGGCTCCAGTAAATGTCCCAGTTCCTATGACACAGCAACCGGGTGCAGTCACTGTGCAACAGATACCTGGAAGTGGACCTCAGCAGCCAGCACCTATCGTCATCTATGTGAAGCCTGAACAACAAAATAGATTTGGCCCAAGACCTGGGCAGGGAGAGCAAGGAAGACAGAATAGAGGAAGGAACTCATGCTGGGGATGTGGTCAACAGGGGCACAATAGAAGAGACTGTCCTACCAACCCTTGGAATACAAACCAGCAACAGAGTTCCCAATGGCAAGCAGGCCAACCACAACGACCTCCATGGCAAGGTCAGAGGCAGCAGCGACCCCCAGGGCAGGAAGGGCAACAGCAACCCCAATGGCAAGAGCAGAATCAACAGGGACCCCGCTGGCAGGACCAACAAAATCAACCAGAACAAGGACAACAGCAACAGGGACCAGTCAACCCATGGCGTGGTCCAGATATCGGATACTAGGGCTGCCAAGAAGATCCTACGGGGAGGGGTCAGCACCCACTGATAACGGAAGATGCTGTCACAGAACCGATGCTGCAGGTCAATATTGAAGGCAAGAACACACCAATGATGATAGACACTGGAGCAACTTATACATGTATAAGTTCAAGTCATGCCTCACACCTCCCCATGTCTGGCAAGTTCACAAAGACAGTAGGATTTTCCGGGCAAACGCAGCTAATTCCAATAACGGCTCCAGTGCGTCTGAGGACAAAGGACAAAGAAGTAACTCTGCCTATTCTAGTATCAGAACAGACCCCTGTTAATCTGCTAGGGAGGGACGCCCTATGTAAACTAAAGCTACAAATATCATGTTCCCCCGAAGGTATTTACATAAGCAGCAAGGGAGTTAGGCAAATGGTAGTCACAGCCCCCCAGGCCAATGCCTACTGGATAGGAGATTTAGAGGAAGAGGTAGGAAAGACAGTGCAAAAATGGGAAAAGTTTGTTAAAGAACAACTAAAAGATCCTAAGCTACCTGAATTAGAATTCCACTGTACCATGATATATGACCCACTGAGAAGAGTAGACATAGAGAAAAAGTGGTTGCAAGAAACAAAAGACAAGAAAGTTCCCCTCATTTCACAGCACATAATTGTAGGACCACAAGGAGCGGCATTACAAGTTGACAGGAATGATTTTATTAAAGAATGGTTCCAGATCCCAAATTCAGTCCCCCATATAACATTATATTTAGAGCAGGGAAGTGAGAACAAAGAAATAGGCCCAATGATGAAGAAAGCCAAGGGAATACAATGGAAAAGCACAGACAACCCCTTAATTTTTATTTCAGCAGATAAACATTTCATGAAAATTGCATGTGCAACAATTATGCAGGGAACTCCTAGAGAGGTGGAAGTCAGTAATCAGAGAAACATGAGTTCGGAAATCATCCTAGAAAAAGAGATGAAACAAACGGAGCTAATTGAAGAAATGGAGCAATTAGTTCCTGAAAAATTGTGGTCAAAACATGACACAGATGTTGGGCTGATAAAATCTGCTAGCCCTATAGTCATTAAGACAAAATCAGGGGCTAAATTGCCACACAAGTACCAATATCCCTTAAAACCTGAGGCAATAAAAGGCATCAGAGGTACTATAGAAGGACTAACCACAGCAGGAGTGCTGTTTGAGACATCCAGTCCTTGTAACACCCCTATATTGCCAGTTACCAAAGCGGATAAAGCAAAATGGCGCTTGGTGCATGATTTAAGGGCAGTCAATGACATAGTAGAAGATTGGCCAGCAGAAGTTCCGAATCCTCACACCCTGCTTACAAATGTGCCGCCTGATGCTAAGTATTTTACAGTGATTGATCTGTGCTCTGCCTTTTTCAGCATTCCATTGGCAGAGAGCAGCAGGCATTTGTTTGCCTTTACTTATGAGGGGAAGCAAATATCCTATACAAGGGTCCCTCAAGGGTTCCGCCATAGCCCTCACATATTTAATCAGCTGTTAAAAGCTGATCTGGAAGATCTAGTACTGGACAGTACACTTCTCCAGTATGTGGATGACTTGTTGATCTGTGCCCCTACACTTGAGCAATGCCACAGAGATTCCATTAAGGTTCTGACTAAATTGGCAGAAGGAGGACATAAAGCCTCCAAGACAAAGCTGCAGTATTGTCTTCCCCAGGTAGAATACTTGGGAAGAATAATTGCATATAAAACCAAAGCAATATCACAAAGTCAATTGGAAGGAATTAGCAAAGTGCCGCTTCCACAGACTGTTGGTCATATGATGACATTCCTGGGCATGACTGGATTCAGCTCAGATTGGATAGAGGATTATGCAATCAAAACTGCCCCATTAAGAGCCTTAATGAAACAGGCAGGGCAGCAAAATCTGAGAACCACACTAACATGGAATAATGATGCGACAATAGCATTTGAATCCATTAAAAGAGAACTGCAAAGTGCTCCAGCTCTCACAAGTCCTGACTATACAAAACCCTTTCACCTCTATGTAGCTAACAGAAAAGAGGGATATGCCTCTGCAGTATTGATGCAGGAGACTTGTAAGGGGAGGGGAAAACAGCCCATTGCCTTTTATATTACAAAGTTGGACAGTGTAGCACAGGGGTATCCTCCTTGTTATCAAGGACTTGCAGCTGTATATTATGCTTATGAGAAGGCTTCTACTTTGACCATGGGATACCCTGTGATAATATATGCACATCACAAGGTGGTTGAAATGTTGGAACAAGGTAGATTTGTTTTAACACAGACCAGAACCCTGGCATATTCAGCTCTTTTGACATATCCTGATGTAACATTAAAATATTGTGCTACTGTAAACCCAGCAAATTACATACCTCTGGATAATGAAGGCACGCCACATGATTGTGTGTCTGAATCGTTGCCGTTTACCCGTCTTAGACCAGATTTAGAGTCTACGCCCATACTAAATGCGGCGGCTGATTACTTTGTAGATGGCTCCTGCTTCAGAGACCATTTAGGAAATCATGCTGGTTTTGCTGTGGTCAAACAAGAAGGAAATGAATTTCTTCCTGTAATTTCTCAGCAGTGTGAACAGCCATGTTCAGCACAACTGGCTGAGTTGAAAGCCTTGACCACAGCTTGCCAGCTAGCAAAGGGGCAAGTTGTAAATATTTATACAGACTCTGCATATGCTCATGGAGTTTGTCATCTTTATGGAGCAGTTTGGAAACAAAGAGGGTTCAGGAAAAGTGATGGTTCCCCAATACAGCATGCTGAGCAGATAGTACAGTTAATTTCAGCTATGATGCAACCTAAACTCTTGGGTATTATTAAGTGCCAAGCTCACAAAAAGGGAAATGACTTTGTAATACAAGGAAATAATGCTGCCGACGCAGAGGCCAGAAAAGCCTCAGGGTGCCAAGTTGCTGTAATGGCCCCCATGGTGTTAATACAACCCGAGCCCCGAATTACAGACCTTGCTCGCATACAAGAGCAGGCAAGTGCTGTTGAACAATCAGTATGGCAGCAAAGGGGGGCCACAAGAGATGTAAATGGAGTATGGCGATCTCATGAAGGACTAATCATTGCACCACATGTTCTATTGACTGTGTTAATTTCTGAGACACATGGATTTGATCATTGCGGTCGAAATGAGATACTGAGAAAAATCAAGCAACAAGGATATTGGTCACCTTATTTGCAAGCGACAGTGGATGATTTTCTAACAGGGTGTGATATTTGTGCTCAGAACATGTGGACTTCAGCACCTATAGGACACATCCCTGTACCCGAGGGACCTTTTAAACACTTGGTAATGGATTATGTCGACATGATCAAGTCAGTCAGAGGGAAGAGATACATGTTGGTGATAATAGATAGATTCAGCAGATGGGTGGAAGCTGTGCCATCATCAGACCAGGGCTCTGGGACTGTGATAAAGTTTTTGACAAGAGAAGTGATTCCCAGGTTTGGAATTCCCTCTGAGATCAGTTCGGACAACGGCTCCTCATTTATTCAAAGAACTGTAAAAACTGTCTTGCAACAGTTGCGAATAAAACAGCGGCTAGGGTGTGTCTACCATCCCCAATCTCAAGGAATGGTTGAGAAGGCAAACGGAACCTTAAAAGCAAAGATTAGCAAAATCTGTGCAGACACCAAGTTGAACTGGGTAGATGCCCTACCTCTGGCACTAATGAACTATCGCATGCAAACTAACAGGACTACAAATTTGACACCACATGAGATGCTCACGGGTAGGCCTATGCCGGTGCCCTACTTAAGAGGCCCATATGATGGACCGCCTTTGGAACAGCTGCAAGTTGAGTTAAGAACTTACATGAGACAATTAACTGCTATACATGAGGCTATATCTTCACAGGAGCAACGTCGAGGGCCTAGAGAGGACGAAGAAGCTCCATGTGCAATCGTACCAGGAGACAAAGTCTATCTAAGAGTCTTCAGAAGAAAATGGAATGAGCCAAGACGAGAGGGGCCCTACACAGTCACAAGAGCAACACCAACGGCAGTACAAGTGGAGGGGAGTACTACCTGGTACCATCTGAATCACTGCACCAGAGTACCACAACTGCGACGGCGAGATCCTGAGCAACCTGACGAGGAAGCCGAGGACCTATCGGAGACTTCAGACGAAGGTCAGAGCCAAGATGATAGTCAGAGAACCCCTGAGGGGATTCCAGAGTCCGCACCAGAGACGCCGAGGGCAGCTGAGGGACCGGAGCAGCTCCCACAGCACGAGCCAGAGCAGAGGACACAGCAGGAGGAGCCACACCAGGAGCCAGAGCCGGCACAGTCAGAGCACGCATCACAGCCAGAGCAGGAGTCCGACGAGCCAAGACAGAGCACAGAACAGAGACACCCGGAGGAACATGCCATCAGGACTTTATACGATCCTGACATACATGGGGAACATAGTGCAGCTCGAGATAGCCGCCATAGACCAGAACCAGACACCACCCCAACCGCAACAGGCGCCGGTGAACCACGGCCGGGCCCAGGTCGGGAGGGAGATGCAGGACCTTATGGTCACGGTACTACTCTTGATGAGCTTGGTGCAGACCATACCACAGACCGAGAGTTTGCCAGCCCAGAATTATCCGACGAACAACTACTGGCAGAAGAGTTCCCAACAATTGACTTGTCAGCACTTGAATGGACACCCTACGAGTTCAACATGTGATGAAGCGCCCCAGTATGAGAGACTTTGGGACATTGCTGTTCAAAATGAATGGTACAGGTGGGCACACTTCACAGTGGACCAGTCGTACATGGATAGTTGCGTGTTTTGCACCCCGTCACCATTGAGCAAACTGTTCGTTGTACCAAACCCATATGATTACAGACATTGCGCTGGACATTATGCAGGGCACTGCAGTGCCAAGAGAAACACTGTTCCTTTTTACCATGCAGAATGTTAAGCCCTGGCAGGCCGTGAAAATAGGGAACGTTACTATGCTCATTCATTATGGGGAGAGGAGTGTATGGATATTGATGTGAGGATCCCAACAAATATGATTGAAGTTCCCGCAGTTTATGAAATAGATTATACATTGCAGTACGAATGTTACAATAGCACAAATGAAAAAGAGGGCAATAATGTGGGAATTTTTGAAGGGAATTGTATAACTATTTGGCATTTAGATAAGACTATGAGAGGGCAGCAGGGGATAATAAGACAATGGAATAATAAATTTGCTTCCGCTACAATTTCAGATAATTTCACAGTGATAGGATGGGAAAATTGCCCAAAAATGACAATAGGATGGCCCTTGATTGAATCGTATGAAAATCAGGCTAATGCTATAGCTGATTACTTTTGGGTTTGTGGTGGAGGCAAACTAAGACCAACACTACCAAAACACTGGAGAGGTTTATGTGCAAGAGTAAAGCTAATACAAGATGCCACTATGATCACATGGGATCCGAATGAGAATGTTAAAAGTGAGCCAAAACAGAAAATAGTGAAAAGGGCCTATCAGAGTGACCCAAATGTTTACATAGATGCCATTGGTCAACCTAGAAATATCCCACACCAGTTTAAAGCAAGAGATGAAGTTAAATCTGGATTTGAGTCTATTTTTGTATGGATTACCCCAAATAAGAACACAGAATGGATAAATTATCTGTATTACAATCAACAAAGGTTTATTAACTACACAAATGATGCACTTAAAGCTCTTGGAGAACAACTAGCCCCAACAAGTAAAATGGCATGGCAGAATAGACAAGCTCTGAATTGGTTATTAGCTGAAAAAGGAGGAGTCTGTGTAATGTTTGGAGAAGATTGCTGTACTTACATTCCTAATAACACTGCCCCTGATGGATCTTTTACTCATGCTATGGAGAAGTTGAAAAACCTTAGAGATGAAATAACGGCTAATGCAGGAAGAGATGTGGCATTTGGGACATGGTTTGAGACAATGTTTGGGTCCTGGGGAAAATGGCTGACCAAAGTAGGAATAACGATTGCTGTTGTATTAATGATCTTTGCAATATTGTTCTGTTGTGTTCTCCCCACACTAAGATCGTTGTTGGTTAAGGCCACAGCTAGACAAATGTTACTGCATACAGAGATAAATGTGCAACATGACTCTGAAGCATTTATGTTAACCATGATTACAGCAATGGACAAATGTGAAGAATCTGAGACCCCTTAGCTTGTTAAACAACCAAACCAGAAAAAGGATGCCACTTTTATTTTGCTATTATGACTCTGTTTGTATATAAGAAAGGGAGAAAGTCTAGAATTGTATTTCCTTTTGGGGCGTGTAGCGTAGTTATATTCTTTTAGATATAAATAGGTAGGAAGATAGCTGATGTTTTGTTTGTTGTTTTTGGCAAAAAACCCTTTCCCCTTGTTTTTGTTTGCCCATGGCAGATCCCAAAATGACAATAAGAGGGACATGCATTATGTGTTTCTTTCTTTCTTTTTCTCTTTCTGCTACTATTATCACAATATAGAGGCCAAGGCTGGGTGTGTTCCTGGGAGAGAGTTGCAGGGGATCATCAAACTGACGTCAGCAGCGAGATACAGAAGACGACAGGAGGTTAAGATAGGATGGAAGCAACGCCTTCCACTGCAGGAGGAAGAATACGCATGGGGAAGGCAACAACACTGGAGTGAGAGAGTGGTGCTACATCCTTCACGACCGTGGTACCCCAGACTACACCTAGGACCAGCAGCACGACAAATACTGGAACAAGATCCAGCGGTTCTGGCCGTAGGACATTCAGTCGCTGTTCAAGCCTATTACGACAACCTGGCTGGAATAACTATTGTCTTTTTCTTTACACAACCTGGACAACGACCAGTTATAAATCGAGCGCAGAACATTTTGACAACTACACGTCACAACTTACCTATCACGGAGTGGGAATACCAGTGTGCACATTACCCAAGAAACTAGACCTAAAAAAGGAATACATGATTGATGTCAGCTGCCTTTAAGCAGTTTGCTGAGAAGTTCAGGCCATATCATATGATCGATTCTCCACACCGACAACCACCTGCGGACCGAATAAGAAGGACATCGCTCTATTTTCCATCAAGAAGTGAATGTACTGAGAGACAGTGTTGTTATGACTTGGTGATCTCTGGTTATGTGTCTGCATTTTCAGGACAAAGACAACCACAGTCACAGATAGACACTTTGAGATTGTTACCGCGGGATGATGCTATACTGGCAGTAGGATTTACTTCAACACAAGAGGATACATGGACTGAAAGAAAACCTAGTTGGACTTTGACTGTGTACACCCAATATTTGCTTTGGCCCTCAATTAACCTACATACAGGGATTTTGACATTAAAACCACATAATTGTCATACACGATTCAAAGCGGGATCCAGGTTAAAACCAGGTCAGTGGATGATCTTCAATTATCGTACCGAAGGATACGAGGTGAATTGAACCGTAGCAGCTATCACAATGGAAGGAAAGCGACACCCATGGCATCCCAGGGGGTTTCGAGGACTGTGCGGAGAGCGAGGCATAGCTTCTATGATGTTCATTTTAACATGTGTAATAATAATACCAATTATTATGAGAAACGGCATGAATATGGATCCAAATGACATGGACGTCTTGAACACTACCTTGGGACGGGTGGACTGTGGAGTAAATGGTACATCATCTGAACATTTGTTCGGCGATCTACTGGTTCCAGAGTCTGAGTCAAAGCATCAAAAGAAAAGACGAAGTGTCAACAGCAAGATGAGACAGCCTTCCGACGCATGGATGGAACACCCCAATCCCCCTCATCATTATGCTACTAACATGTGGTGGAGGTTGACGAATCATACCGTAAGAATGAATGCTGCCGGACACTGTTATGTTTGTGCTCACTTTCCTCACAGCACCACCGGAGGGGATTGGTGGCCACATCAGAATCCCAACAACACATTTGAAGCAGCCAAGGCTGCAGTAGCAGCTGCTGGACGAAAGAAAGGCCTTGACGCTAAATTACGAGAAGAAATAGGACTAAAGTTACCCCAAATTGATGAGAATATGATGCACGACACTTGGATTCCACACCCTCTTCCTAATAGACTTTTTGCTCAGATAGCAACTGTTAAACATGTCCCTAACTATCTAGTCTGTTATGAAAGAAAGTCAGGAAGTCATGCTTTGGGGACGATACCAGAGCAAAAATGTTCAGACATCTATAAGCCTATAAGCAAATCGGTGAAACAAAGTTGTATGGCCTGTCTTCGGTATGCAGACGACTTAAATCCCCCTGTTACAACTTTCACCGTTACTCATAAAGTACCACAGCCACTTGTTACCTACCAATATCTTCTTACTTCCGAAAAAGGACGAGCAAAATGTCCATCATGCTCAACTGTGCATGTTCCTGATCGCAAGGGAACTGGAGTCGTTGAAGGATACTATTGGCTCTGTGGCTATCAAATATATTTGTCACTACCAAAGAACTGGACAGGACTGTGTGCTTTGGTTCAGTTACATGGAGGAGTTATTATCTTGCCTCATCAAGCAATGAACAGTCTACGGCGTGTGAGAAGAGGATTGTTCAACTTCCTAACGGACAGCCCAGTGCCAAAAAATCATCACATATGGACAGTTGCAGAAAAGATTGCGGTTGCATTTGCTCCAGCAATAGGAGTAGAATCACTGATGACTGGTTTGGAAATCACTAGATATGAGTTTTCTTCATTCATCAACACAACAAAACTCATGATGAGAGAAATCAAGGAAGAATTACAAGGATTACGTCTTACTGCTCTTCAGAATCGTTTGGTATTGGATCAACTTACTGCATCGCAAGGAGGTGTTTGTGCTATGATTGGAGAGACTTGTTGCACATACATACCAGACAACGATGCAGATGGACATCTCATCGAACAAGGAATACAAAATATTTCAATGCTTTCTGCCATGATGGCAAAGGATGAAGTAGATTCAGATAATTGGATATGGAACTGGCTTAACAACATATTTCCCAATTTGCATAATATATTGATGTTGATAATCTGCATTGTGGCGCCAATTCTGATGTTACTGTGTTTTTGGCCTTGCATAATGCAGGCGGTAAGGAGGATTGCTAGACCTGCTCCTCACCATCAGATGGTAGTATACTCAGTCAGGGACGATCAATTTTTTGCAATCTAATACAGAGGGCATTGTTATTAAGTAAATGGTAACAAGCAGGAGTTGTCCGTGTTACGAGATAACCAATCGGTCAGATGGATTTCTATTTTTATAGCTTATAAGCATGTCCTTTTAAGGCAATAACTATTATCATTGCTGTTAATTATTCTTGCTCACGCACACATATATTCGTTTTGAAGCACACATATATTCGTTTTGAAGCACACATATATTCATTTTGAAGTACACATATATTCGTTTTGTAGAACACATATTTTAAGTAGAAATTCCTCCTATGTTAGTAATAATCATGTGTGGGACTCTTACGGAGTCCCAAAGGGGGGAATATATTGTGTATAATTCTGATCATATTCTGTGTACTATGGGGCTTTTTATTTACCCCGATTATAAAGAAGTATTCATAGGAATGTTTGTAACAAAGACGTGTTAGTAGATCAGAAATCACATTAACTTAGAGATGAGTATTGGAGTAGATCAGAAATCACATTAACTTAGAGATGAGTATTGGAACGATAAGATTGTTTGAATGATATAATCAATACATTTATGCATGATTCTTGATTTTATGAACTATTTTAATCATTTTCAGTAATACAAAATCCAGGGATGGTGTGAAGGCCAGACCCAAATAAATTATAGCACAGCTCATTTTTGAAAAGCCAGATGGCACAACTTATTTTTTAAAAATTAAGTCAAGGTTGAGATTCCACTATTAGACATGAAACCTTGTTGCCTAAAGATAATGGTGGCAGACAAGGACAGTTAGGATGATAAAAAATAAAGTTGATAACGGGTAATTACCTGATTGGTTCACCTTTGAAAAGTTTCACTATAAGTAGAGGCTGGAAAACACCAAGTTTTCAGATGTTTTGGGGACTTGGAACATCTCACTTTGTTTGACTTGTACAAATAAAGTTGAAACTTTGACACCTGGACCTTCCTTGTCTGAGCAATTTTTTTGAGCTTGAAGATCAACATTTTCCACAACAGGGTCCGTAAGCCTAGGCTACCTATAGTGTTGTGTTTGGCTCTTTGCTAAAAAGTACACTTAGTAACTTAGTAACTAAGGGCTAACTAAATACAATTTGATCACATTTCATATTCGTGGTGTCTTAAAACAGGGCCGGCCCAGCCTGTGTTGGTGCCCTAGACAAGGTTTTAGATTGGCTGAGTACACTTATGTTTTTAAGATTATCTCAAGTAGTAATACATTTAATAAAAATTGTAGAGTTACTAAAAAAGTATAAAATTAGTGTACAAAAGGAGAGCACTATAAGTCCATAATATAAGTGTACTTTTTTATCATCTGACTAGGCTACATATCATTTTAATGAATACATTTTAAATTATGTATTTTTTTAACATTCAGTAAATAATGTTTAGTTTTTATCACATACATTTCTTGAAAAATATGGTGGTATTGTAAATGGACTCAATGAGTCCTTTGCCCGGCTGTATAGTTGTCTTATGTTCATTTTATAGATATGACCTTAAATAAAAATTGATTTCCTTAAGTAAACGAAAACATTTATAATTATTAAATATGAGATTAAAAATCTAACCTGTTTCCCTTTTTTCAATGAGATGTGCAGTGAAGAACCTTCTCATCCAATGATCTTTTTCTTCAATGGCATCAAAATTTACTTGTTGCAGAATGAAGGCATTGGTTTTGAAATTTGAAATGAACTTTGTTTAAAATCAAGTCTTCATTTTCTCAAATCCACTGCAGTCCTGGCCATGTCACAAACCTTATTCAAAATATCTACCTTTGAGTTCAGCAGAACAAAGACATTAACACAGGTTTGGGACGATTAGTAAATTATGACAGGATCATAATGTTTGAACTAGAAACTATTCTGAATTTGCCTCAAAGAAGCTCATTTTGTAGTTTCATCTAAACATAGAACCCAGTTTATTGTAAAGTTCCATTAATGTGCAGCAACTGAAAAGCAGGAGTTTGGTTTTGGATAAGAAAAGATAATTTTTGTGCTTTGGTCAACGACTTTGTTTAATTTAATTTAATTCAATTCAAGTTTAGTTATATATCGCTTATCACAATGTGTATTGTTTCAAAGCAGCTTTACAGGGGCAAACAGGAAAAACAGAAAAGGTAAAACACAGCACAGTGCATGGTGTTTATACAACGAGTAAGATCATTCTAATAAATGATATCTAATTTCTAAATAAATTAATGAATGCAGTCTCCCAGTGAGCAGGCCAACACTGCCCTGCTGTGGCGAGGAACCCAAACTCCCATGATTGAACCAGGCTCAGCCGGGAGGGCCAGATCCCCTCTGACGTGTCATAGCTGCACTCAAACTGCTGACATGTGGTTTAGGTTTAGCATTTAATACCAAATATTGTAACTTCAGCATTAATAAGACAAATAGTCCGTCTTTGCTCTTGGTTGGGGATGTAGTGGTCTGAGCTGGGATGGTCCGATTGTCATATTTCTCTTGGCTGGTGGTGGAATTGCCTTAGATGGAGCTGGGATGGTCAGTCAGTCTGCAGCTGTAGCTGGCGTAATCTCAAATTGGGGATGGGCATCTGTCGGTCGTCTGGACATGGTGGAACTTCTTGCATCCCGAGGCAGAGGCGGAAAGAGAATAAAGAGAATGATTAGCGTAGCTGCTGTTTGTCAATATTTGTCAATATTGATTGACAATGATGATAAGGCATAATAACATTAATGCTTTTTTTTGGCTCTGTAAAAGCTGTAGTTTTGTATAACAGAAACCGGAAAAAAACTAATGCACTCTGTAAATTGCGGAGAACGGTTGCGTGATAAATAAGGGAAACTCTCACGAATACAACATTATGAGCAACTATTAACAACAAATTGACCAACCTTAAGAAACATCTGAAAGATATTTGCATCATAAAGAAAGCAGGGAAAACACTTGAATTAGCAATAGTAATAAAAAATGAATAAGCAGTCACAACGTTATTTTTATGGATATTTTAAATGTAATATTACGGCTTCCATTATAAGCATATCGTCTCATTATATAAATATTTGTGTTCTTTAGCCACATTGTTGAACTAGTTAAATTATATCTTAAGAAATAGTCGCAACACACGTTGTTATCAAGAAACTACTGCAATGTGATTTTCTTTTCATATCAATATTAGTAATATATTTGGTCCGAAACAGGCCTCTGATCTAAGATTTTGACCAAATCGGACGGATTTAACAACGGCCAATTTTCAACGACTAAAGTTGGACGAAATTTCGACATTTAGAAATTTCTGTGTAGTGTGTGACAGACGGACATTTCACGTGCGAGAGTAAGAATAACGAAAATGAAGGTAAATGTCTTAAATATTATCACAAATTAGAAATGGTTGGTCAGTTAAAATATGCTAGCTAACGTTTAAGCAATAAAAAATATGAAATGGTTTTCTTAATTTCTCCAGTACCGACAGCAGTTACACTTAGATTTTTGGGCACAGGTAGATATGATGATTTACAAGTACAAACTGTTTTAAAATGTTTTTGTAATCACCAGGGGAATCGTTTGCAAGCGGTCTGATTTCTCCAGCTCCGACAGTTCAAAGAGTTTCAACAGGAATGTTTTGAGTGTGGCGTATTTGGAGACGATTGTGGATTTCAGGAGGAACCCCCCTGCACTCCCCCCTCTCACCATTATGAACAGCACTGTGGCAGCAGTGGAGTCATTCAGGTTTCTGGGCACCACCATCTCTCAGGACCTGAAGTGGGACAATCACATTGGCTCTATTGCTAAAAAAGCCCAGCAGAGGTTGTACTTCTTACATCAGCTGAAGAAGTTCAACCTACCACAAACTCTATTAAAACAGTTTACTCAGCAGTTATAGAGTCTGTTCTCTGCACATCCATCACTGCCTGGTTTGGCTCAGCCACAAAGTCAGACCTCAGAAGACTACAGAGGACGGTTCGGACTGCTGAGAAGATCATTGGTGCTCCCCTGCCCACCCTTCAAGAACTCTATACATCCAGAGTGAGGAAAAGGGCTCAGAAAATCACCCTGGACCTCTCACATCCAAGCCATCATTGCTTCAAAATGCTGCCGTCTGGTCGGCGCTACAGAGCACTGAGCACCAAAACAACCAGACACAAAAATAGCTTCTTCCCTCAGGCCATCTACCTCTTGAACAGTTAATTTTATTTAAAAAAAAAAAAGTCTTGCGTGCAAGACTTCTTATGTGCATTTAACTCTGTGCAATATAAATAAAGTGCAATCTTCAATATCTATTTTTTATACAACTTTTTCTGTAAATTATATTTCATCTTGCTGTATATAACACATACCTTTTACTGAAATAGTCTTTTCTATTTTTTACTTGTACATATTTACATACACACATAACTTTACTCTTATGTTTATTGTATTGTATTTCTTTATTTTTATACCCATAGGCCCTTATTTAAATCATCTGTGTAACTATTTTTTGTATTGTTTGATGGTCTCTGTGTTGTTGCTTATTCTGTGTACTGGATGCCCCTTTCACCAAAACAAATTCCTTGTATGTGCAAACATACTTGGCAATAAAGCTCTTTCTGATTCTGATTCTGATTTGCCGTCAACCGGAGGAACCTCTAACAGCACCATAGCCCTGTGTCGAGGCATCTAAGGCCGCTACACGTGAAAATACTTTCTAGCGTCATGTGTTATTCCTCACAGCTGGAACTGGGCCTCGATGTGATGAAACCATGGCGTGGGTTGTCCTGCCAAAAGTCTGGTAATTTGACAGTGGTGGCGCAGGTCACACAGACATTAGCCGCGCCGCTAGCAGCAGCATTTTCACTACCGTAGTGGTGTGACATAATTCAGCTGTATCCAACACGCGTCCGGGTCACCAATTGTGGAGTGTAATAAATGAGGTGACAAGATACGAAGATTTGTCGAGTCAGCATTACTCTACGCTTTAATATATCTCAAATTGAACAGCGAGTGAAGTAGTGATGTGTCGTTCGCGAACGAGCCAGCTCTAAGATTTGATTCTTTGTAGCGAACGAGAAGAGCCAACTCCCATCGGGGAGAGCCAAATCTTAAGCCGCAGGTAGGGCGGGACTTTATTTGGATGGGCACACCATGCAGCCAATCACATGGGAGGACAGGTTAGGATAATATCATGTGAAAGAAGGATCTGATGATAGCGAGAGTAGTGGTATAGGCCAGGTACAGAGGGGCGGTAAGCGGGGGAGCTGGATTTAAGTGTAAGCGTGCAATAAGAAATGAGCTAAAAAAACAAAAAGAAGATATCAGCCCATCCAATCTGAGGCATCTAATATCTCTAAATGCCAACCTGCACTAAAAAAGTGACTTAAAGGGACAGTTCACTCAAAAATGAAAATTCTGTTATCATTTACTCTCAGGTTGTTTCAAAATAAATATATTTGTAAGAATGTGAGATTTTCAGATCTGTAACATGATCCACTTCCATAGTATGAAAAATATTGTATATTTTGTGTTCTGTTGTACACAAAGTTGGATAATTTGGAGAAATTGGGAACACTTACAGTTCTGGGGACCTTTGACTACCTTCGACTATTGTTCCTACTATGGTAGTCAATGATGTAACAGAATTGAAAATGGCTAACATTCTAACAAAAATATTTCTAATTTATACAGGTGTGAGAAGACATGAGGGTGAGCAAATGACAAAATTTATATTTTTGGGTGAACAATCACTTAAATGTTAAAACTTTTCCATTTATTTGATTTGTTTGCTGTCGTCCTGTGTTCAATATTTAAAATAAAGGTTTATAAAAGTGTTAAATATTAGGAATTTTGTGTTTTACTTGTAACAAAAAATGCCATAAATTAAGTATTTTATGAAAACATCATACAAAATGCTTAATAATACTGAAAGCATTCACAATTGACAGTTGGGCTAAAATTTAATTTGATAACAAGTCAAGAGCCATTTTGGGGCCGTAATAGCCGGATCATTGAAAAGAGCCGGATTTCCCATCACTAGAGTGAAGTCAAAAACGGCCACACACATCAAAAATCCAAAACACAACAAAACAAACTCCTCCCTCCCTTAAAGGTACAGTTCGTTGGTGAATGTCTCTTTCATTTTACTTGTGGATTGCCACAATATAGCATGTTTTGAAAACTTTAAAATATAAAATGTATATTTATTTGCAGTGAAAGTGACCTATTTGGGCTGCATTCTACTTCACTTTTAGACACACCCTTTCTGATTTCCCCAAGCACTTTCCCTCAGGGGAATCCCCCCGCCATTTTGAAGTGAGTTAAGTGGACGAGGGAAGTTTACATGGACAGACCGTCATTTCCTCGATTTTGACTGATGGAGCGAGTCAACTTCATATGTACACTTCAAGCTGTACTATATCCCACAATTCAACTTGATGTGACGGCACAGCAGATTGCTCAAATGTAGTCTAAGATGTATTCATTTATTTGTGAATGAAAAGCATATATTAAGGTAAATTAGATGTGACCTGAAATTTATACCCGAGTAGTGAACACACGCACAGCAAGTATGGTGGTTTTTCTTAGTATAATACTGAGTTTTCTTCATATAAAAAGCATACATTTAAGATAGTTATAGAAGTTGATGTACTTCTATGATCTTAACAAAGGCTATGGGCCTCATAGGATGGACACCAAGCAGATATGGACCTCACATCTGCTTAGCATAACACACACACACTTACACTAGGTGGTACTAGTCACAGACGGGCACAGAATACACTATTATATTGATTTAAGCACATGTTTACCCTTTAGATACACTAAACACTAAGCCAGGTGTAGTAAAAGACAATGTGAAGTATAGCTGCATGGATGGATGTGCATTTCTTTTTTAAGCTTTTAAAAGGTTTTGCCACAGTTAAATACTGATATATGGAGCTTGATATTTAACTGTGGAAGGTCAGAAAAGGATGGACTACAAAAATAGGTGATGTCATGTGAAACCTGATTAGTTTAAACGGCGAGAACAATGTATAAGAGATGGAGTCAGATATGTGTTGGTCAGACATCTTCAGATGAACTCTGAATGTCTCTCTTTGTCTTGTTCTAACAAATTAAAGATTGAAACCCTTGAAACTTGGCTTCTTGGTCTTCGTGATTTCTCTCAACATTTGATGATTGATTTCGCTAGGCTAATGACTTCTCCAAGAGCTAATTGGAGCCAGGAGTCAGCCAACCTGGGGTCCAATCAATGTGATGAGATTGGATGTGTCGATTAAAGCTAGCCTGTCCAATAAAAAACACACACCAGTTTTGAGTTTGCTGTTCTGAAGAAGCGTTGTCTGATGTGAACCATGCCTCGCACAAAAGAGCTCTCAGAAGACTGTTGGACTTTAAAAAATGTCCTGCATGTCCAAAAATTGGAGAGAGGCGATTTCTAATCAAACTGAGGTTTATTAATCAGATTAACAAAAATACAGCGCTGGGTTGCTGGACAACACTCCTCTGTCCTTCCCAGGAACAACAAGCCCCACAGCACATATTCACAGCATTTATTGTTATTTCACGCCGATCTCTCTTCTGCCGGGGGGCCAGGGGCCCCCTTGCCTCCACCAATCACCAACTTCTGCCTTATCTCGTTCCTGGAAAACACTTCTGAAACAACATTGCAAATACCTCCCCAACCCCCTAAACAACTGCAGCCGAAGATGCCTTTTCTCCCCCACAAACTCACATTCATTTGTTGCAAGCCCTTTAATATCAGCACATAGCTTGGGTATCAAATGTATGTATTAAAACACTCACAATATTATGACTTCACCTCTATATAAGACAAAACTAATTAAATTATTAAATCCTTCAAGACCTACGATCAAGAATTGTTGACTTACATAAAGCAAGCCTTGATATCCATGTGTCCACGGTAAGACAGATTGTCTACAAATGGAGAAAGTTCAGCACTGTTGCTACACTCCCTAGGCGTGGTCGTCCTGTAAAGATGACTGCAAGAGCACAGCGCAGAATGCTCAATGAGGTGAAGAAGAATCCTAGAGTGTCAGCTAAACACTTACAGAAATCTCTGGCACATGCTAACATTTTTGTTGACAAATCTACAATAAGGAAAACATTAAACAAGAATGGACTTCATGGGAGGACACCACGGAGGAAGAATATTGAATATTGCTGAACTGAAACACTTTTGTAAAGAGGAATGGTCCAAAATTTCTCCTGACCGTTGTGCAGGTCTGATCTGCAACTATAGGAAACGTTTGGTTGAGGTTATTGCTGCCAAAGGAGGGTCAACCAGTTATTAAATCCAAAGTTAGAGGCGGACTCGCCCATCACCCGGGCTGAAGTCACCGAGGTAGTCAAGAAACTCCTCGGTGGCAAGGCACCGGGGTGGATGAGATCCGCCCTGAGTACCTCAAGTCTCTGGATGTTGTGGGGCTGTCTTGGCTGACACGCCTCTGCAGCATCGCGTGGCGGTCGGGGACAGTGCCCTTGGACTGGCAGACCGGTGGTCTTTTTAAGAAGGGGGACCGGAGGGTGTGTTCCAACTATCGGGGGAATCACACTTCTCAGCCTCCCCGGGAAAGTCTATGCCATGGTACTGGAGAGGAGAATCCGGCCGATAGTAGAACCTCAGATTCAGGAGGAACAGTATGGTTTCCGTCCCGGTCGTGGAACACTGGACCAGCTCTATACCCTCTCCAGGGTGCTGGAGGGTTCATGGGAGTTTGCCCAACCAATCCACATGTGTTTTGTGGATTTGGAGAAGGCATTCGACTGTGTCCCTCGCGGCATCTTGTGGAGGGTGCTCCGGGAGTATGGGATTCGGGACCCTTTGCTAAGGGCCATCCGGTCTCTGTACGACCGGAGTAGGAGCTTGGTTCGCATTGCCGGCAGTAAGTCAGGCTTGTTCCCGGTGCATGTTGGACTTCGGCAGGGCTGCCTTTTGTCGCCGGTTCTGTTCATAATTTTTATGGACAGAATTTCTAGGCGCAGCCAGGGGCCGGAGGGCGTCGGGTTTGGGGACCACACGATTTCATCTCTGCTCTTTGCGGATGATGTCGTCATGCTGGCCCCATCAGACCAGGACCTTCAGCATGCACTGGGACGGTTTGCAGCAGAGTGTGAAGCGGCTGGGATGAGAATCAGCACCTCCAAATCTGAGGTCATGGTTCTCAGTCGGAAAAGGTAGGCTTGCTCACTTCAGGTAGGTGGAGAGTTCCTGCCTCAAGTGGAGGAGTTCAAGTATCTGGGGGTCTTGTTCACGAGTGAGGGAAGGATGGAACGGGAGATTGACAGACAGATCGGGGCAGCTTCTGCAGTAATGCAGACGCTGTACCGGTCTGTTGTGGTGAAGAAGGGGCTGAGCCGCAAGGCGACGCTCTCGATTTACCGGTCAATCTACGTTCCTACTCTCACCTATGGTCATGAGCTGTGGGTCATGACCGAAAGGACAAGATCGCGGATACAAGCGGCCGAAATGAGCTTTCTCCCCAGGGTGGCCGGGCGATCCCTTAGAGATAGGTTGAGAAGCTCAGTCACTCGGGAGGAGCTCAGAGTAGATCCGCTGCTCCTCCACATCGAGAGGGGCCAGCTGAGGTGGCTCGGGCATCTTTTCCGGATGCCCCCTGGACGCCTTCCCGGGAAGGTGTTCCGGGCATGTCCCACCGGGAGAAGACCCCGGGGAAGATCTAGGACACGCTGGAGGGACTATGTCTCCCGGCTGCCCTGGGAACGCCTCGGTGTCCCCCCAGAAGAGCTGGAGGAAGTGTCTAGGGAGAGGGAAGTCTGGGCATCCCTGCTTAGACTGCTGCCCCCTCGACCCGGCCCCGGATAAGCGGAAGAAGATGGATGGATGGACACTACACATTCTTGTTTCAATCATATGAAGTGAATGTTATCGTTTTTTTTGTGGTTAAATTGTGGAAGTTATTTGTACACTTGTTGACATCATTAGGTTCTCAGGGAGCTTAATATGATATACAATGTGGAAGTTCAACCGAGATAGCTGTGGTGAGCGAATTGGGGTTTTCCTTCATAGATGGATCCCAAAATGTGAAGAGAACTGTCACTGAGGTACTCGCGATGGCCCAGAGGCAGCAGGTGTGTAGGTTATTGGACGTTTAATGCGTTTTAAATGTATCGAGTCATGCACCTCTTTTATATGGGTTTAGTGACAAACATAGACAAACATTTTTTTCTTTGACAATATTATTGGTAAATTATGTTTCTAAGGTAAGTTTTAGTTTTCAAGTTCGTGTTTTTTCGGAATTTCACTTTTCCAGTTGTCAAAATGTTAATAGATTACATTGTCAAAATTAAACCGTGTTCATCACATTATGTAATCATATTGTTGTGACAACATCGGATGGTTAATATATATGAGGAATGCATATTCAAAATTTAGTTGATTTATTTTACAACAATACACAATAACATTTTTATAGTTCTGCTTCAACAACTGTCAAAAGAATAAAATCTTCAAGACACGTGGAGTAAGTTTAAGATATTTGTACAGATATTTAGGGCTGGACGATATGGCCAAAATTGTTATTGAAATATTTTTTTTCATTTCGACCTATTCGATATAATTTAAATAGATCATAAGAGAAAATAATTCTAGATGCCAGCAGTGTTCAAAGGTACATATAATGATATAATCTTTTTGTACAGGCCTGTGCCCTTACCTTGTGTAAGCTTTAAATGTAGAATCATGGTACCAATAAAAGGGAAAATAATTTCTATAAATGTGCATCAAAGCATAATTCCATAACTTGATAATTTGCTTTGAAGCATCTTCAAAGCTATATTTGGGCACAGGGAATGCCATTTCTTGACACTTTATTTCTTGATAGCCTGCTTCTGACATTTATCTAAATGAATCTTTATTTATTAATGTCTAATTTTGTGTATGAATGTTTTTCCAAATATTTTAGTCAAAACTAAGTAGGCCTGCAAATTTGAATTTTTTTCAGTGCTTAAAACCATATCAGTTTATTGACACTGTTAAAGCTCATTCATTTGTAATAAATGGGGAAAAAACTTGTTCAGGTTTGACTGGATGTTTAAGGACAATTTATATTACTTTCAATATATTTCATAATGCTTCAGTTTCTTAGCTGTAAAAAAAACTATGTGAAACATGCCGTTCCGCTCATGAAATTGACAGTGAGAACTGTTTAAACTTGTATGTTTATTTTCTGACAAAACCTGTATTTAAGACAAAATGACATGATCTGTATAATTGTGTTTCATTGCTGTTGCACACACCATGAACACAATGTTATTTATTTCTAAAACTATGAATCAATGAATAGATTAGGATGCAGCAGAAAGGAAACCTAAGGTTAATGTTTGTTTGCGTTGCTTTTACAAGCATTAGTAAGTTGCAGATCTGTTTTGTAAATTACTAAATGAACAAAAATGTTCAATGTTACACTTAAAGGTACAGTGTTTAGCATTTTGAACGATTTATTCACCAAAATGAAATATTTAATACAAAACTATGGTGTGAGTGGTGAAGAAATACCTTACAAAATGAACCGAAATGTTCATCTTACCTTACAATGAGCCATTTTATGTATATACACCGCGGGCACACCCTTCCATGTAATTTATCAATGTGCACAGCCATGTTTCTATAGTAGCACTACACGGACAAACTGAGCGCGTTTTGTAAAATGAAGGATGCATTTTATGCGATAATGGCGGACCACACATACTCTGCACAAGAGCCGATAGAGCGTCAATCTGTTCGTTCAAAAAATAGAAAATACGATTCAGCTAGGCGAAGTCGAGACAAAAAACGGCAGAAAACCTGAATACACATTGGGTATACTCTTCCCCCAAATAGAGGGCACTGAAGCAGGACAAGGGTTTGCTAAGCGACGCAGAAGTTGCCAGCTTTCTGCTGGACCGGTAAATTTGTCTAATTTCCGCTATATAAGTGAACTGTTTGTTTGATAGCTTTAGCTAATAGATGAGCTGATCATCAAGAAAAGTAGCGTTTTTCCTTGTAAATACTGCTTAGCTTCTGTGCATACAAATGTGTAATTTAATAATTGATAGGATAAAATCCAAACTTCCAAGTTGCATAGTGTATCAGCAATACAGCGTCAACAAAGATTTGAGAAGATACAATTGATCAATTGGATGGATGCCAATCGTCTGCTAAAACTTTCGCGGTTAGATTACACGCCTTTTGCATTAGCAAGCGGTTTCAATAGGCAGTAAGTTACCGTGCCAAAAAATGCTATGCAAAATAAGCCAATACATCACTGACACAATGCTAAACAAGTAACAATAATATTCACTATAACGTTTAGAGTAAATAATGAATTAAGTCAATTTAATTTATTTATTTTTCTTTGTAAATAAACCTTGTCAGTTGACTTGCAAAGGTTACTCTATACGGTCTCAGACGATGACATCTCTGTCCTGTGTCCGTAACTTCAGTCTGTGTTCGCCAGTGAGACGTAGATTGCAATTATCAACACCACCGATAATGGCCGCTATCATATACCGAACCCTTTTGTCCTGTGACGGCAACCGTAGCTTCTCTAATGGGAGGGAGAGGAGCTGTAGGTTGCAATTTCCTACATCGCCAATAGTGGCCTCTGAAAGTTACACACAGAACCTTTAAACTATACATTTATATTGGGGCATGACAGAGTGCCGTTCTACTGTATATAATACCTGTAGTCGCTGCTGCGGAGCAGAGCAAGTGCTCAGACAGGACATGTAAGGTGTATTGAAATAGTGAAAATGTGTTAAACATTATATCAGCTTTACATTAATTAATTCTAGATATTGTTAAGCCCCAATGACAAGTATAATTACAGATTTTTTTGTTTTTTTGTTTTTATTTCTAGGTTGGTGCAATTGATGTTCGAGTTGTTGACGTGGCTATTGCAACTCAAATGATGGACGTTAAATGTTTCTCTGTTGAAATGATGGGACAGATTTCATTTCAGTTGTGCGACAAGCAAATTGGGATGTTTGTGCGTGGGAAGACTTATCTTATCAGCAATGTGAACACAAGGGAGTTTGATGATGTCTGTTCCTCACAGGCACACCTTACAAGAAGTGGCTGCAATGTCTGGTCCAAGTCCACATGGTGAGTATGTGGCACAAGAGGTGGTGACAACAGTCATTGGTGAGATTTCTGCAGCTGAGATAGAAGTGTCTCAGAGGTGTTCAAAATGACAGGTTTGGCAGCTTCAGTTTAATGCGAAGAACAAATTTCATCGATGTCAAAAATGTGGGCTGTTACAAAAATCTGAAAACTATCAGCGTGTTGCATCAGGAAGAATATGTGTTGTAGGTGATTTTGGGGGACTTGACCTTAAAGTGTCAAACTCTGTGTTGAAGAGGTACTTGGGGACTGAAAGTCTTCTTAATTTGCTTGTAGAGCATCAGAATGTAGAGGAGCATTTGCTGAGCATGGGACGGTATAAACTGAAAACTCAAAATGATGTACTTGTTGGGATTGAGAAAATGGTGGTTGAGGAAGCTGCTGCGTCAGTGAATGTTGTACAGGCAGTTGAGGAAGGTGTTACATCAATGAATGTTGAGTCAGTTGAGGAGGATTTGGCACTTGAAGATTTATTTGAGGTAAGAGTTACACTAAAGGTCTAGAGTAAAAGCAAAATGTTTATTATTGTTTGCACTATTTTTGTAGTGATCGTTTAGGTGTTTGTTGATAAGTCCTTAAAATATGTTTAAGAAGTTGGTTTTATTTTTTTGGTTTGGGAAATACACAAGTTGCATTCAGAAATAGGTACAGTATGTAAACCTGGTTATTTAAATTGTATGTACTCATTTATTATTTTATTTTATCATTTCAATGTTGAGTTTAATTTAGCATATAGTTTAAATAATGGTGGTATGCCTTAATTGTATGTTATTTCGATAATACTGATGTATATTTATTTGGAGATTGTTTACTGTGCTTAATTGTTTGTTTGTTTTTTCTTTTTAAACAACTGCATAGTTTGCACTGGTTACAAATTGCATTACCATTTCATGTTGAATGTTTAAGTTCTTAGTGTCGAAATGTTTGTTTTTGCATTTGTTTAATTCATCTTTTAGTGGGTGTTTTAAGCCAGAAAATATCCTGTACAAAGCTTAGATCATTTCAAATGTTGGAACAAATTTGTTTCAACGTTTTAAACATTGTGTGTCAATGTATTTGTATATAGTTTTTATAAAATGCAATACTTTAGTGTGTTTCGGTAAACCCTGCATGATGAAACATGCACACCAATAAATCTGTAGTAAAGATCTGCTGTGTGTTTCCATCAAATGTCTTAGATGCACCTTAGAGACCTACTGCAGATTATTTGGATGTAGACTTTAATAAAACAATAATAAATGGCTAAAAATCATTCTCAGGAACTGATAGATCACCTTAGATGAGTCTTTGTGGTGCCTTAAACTACATGCAACAGATTTGTGTCACAATATAAACTGCAGTTTAAATAAGATATGCTGCAGTTGAAAAGTACAGTTGTGCTGTTTGTAAACATGCTGCTAATGCAAAGCATAGAGGATTTCTATTATAGTATTGAGTTTTCTTGTATGTAAAAAATCTCTCTCGCGCACCTTCCGGATCTGTTCCACCTATGTGGAATGATCTACCCGCTGCTTCAAGATCTGCAGATTCTGTAGCATCTTTAAGAAACGTCTGAAAACACATCTCTTCCGTCAAGATCTGACTGATCTGTTATGACTCTATTTTCTTCTCTACTCCAAAAGGAAAAGGAATGAATGAATGGTTTTGTATACTGTGTTAGGTTATATGAGACCAGTCTTATTTTTTGTTGTACTTATGCTGTCCCATTTGCTTCCATTGCCTACCCCACCGGTAAGTCGCTTTGGATAAAAGCGTCTGCTAAATGACTAAATGTAAATGTTATATAAAATAATACATTTAGTTAGTTATAGGTTTCATGTATTCTTATGAAACAATATTGGGCATCATTGGGCATCAACTCCCCACACACTTTTGTAGAGAAGTTTAATTATGTCGCATACAAACAAGGACACTGGGTAGCTTATTATCGCTAAACCATGAGCTCATTTTTAATAAAAACAAGTGTAAATCATGTATCATCCGAAACCCCCAGAAAAGTGTCAAGATAAAGAGGCACTTGTTTTTGAGAGGCTCACGCTACGATTAAATCCTAATATGTTAGGCCGGAACTATGAGCGCAGAGGGACGGACTAATGAAAAGTTGATGTCATATGAAACCTGATTGAAAGAAGCTGATGTCAAGTTAACATGATTGTTTTAAACTGTGATAACTTGAGAACAATGTATAAAAGATGGAGTCAGATGTGTATTCGGTGGATCACTTCAGATGAACTCTGTATGTCCCTCTTTGACTTGTTCGAACAAATTGAAGATTGAAAACTTTGAAACTTGGCTTCTTGGTCTTCGTGATTTCTCTGAACAATTGATGATCGAATTTGCCACGACATATTGGTGACCCCTTGACGTGATCCAGGCTAGAGGGCAGGAGGCTGACGGCTGTGACGGGTGGACCAGACGCAAATCGCACAGATTGGGCCCAAAACACCAAAATCTGGTGAGCATATTTGCTTTATAGTATAAAATCTGTGTGATCTGCGTGAGGTAAACCTTGAAGGACGTTGGTTCTCGTATGCATCTCCTAAATTGAACAAAATTAAGGTTTAAACTGCACTAGTTTGCTAAAAAAGTAGAAGATCCAGGTTTCAAGGAAAATTGTCTCTATGAAAGATTGTATATAAGTTTCCTGCCAGTGGAGCAGACGGAGAGTAAATCTTACTTTGAGAAGTGAGTCGCACAGTGGGTGTGTCGCGTTGGGACGCGGGAGTAAATCTCACTTTGGGAAGTGAGTCGCACAGTGGGTGTGTCGCGTTGGGACGCGGGAGTAAACCTTACTTTGAGAAGTGAGTCGCACAGTGGGTGTGTCGCGTAGGGACGCGGGGTCCTGTCAGGTAACGGGACGTAAAGTATTTACAGTACATATAGTGTGTGTGAGCAAATTAAAATCCTGTTAGGAAACAGGTCACGTGGGGGGTATGAATGCGCTGTGATATATTTTTATGTTGTTGTATATTGTATTGTGACGATAGAAAAACTCAGGAGTGACGGAGAGAGAGAAAAAACCTCAGCCTGTGAGACTCTGTGTGTGTGTGTGTGTGTGTGCGTGTGTGTGAGCAAGATTGGGAGGCAAGGAGGCTCCAAGTGTGTGTGTATGAAAAAGTGAATGAGAGAGAGAGTGCATATGTGTGAATGGTAAAAAAGGACATGGAACAAATAACAATTGCTGTATAATGTTTGTCCAGTAAAATGTATGAGAAGAAGGAGTGTTAGGGTTTTTTGTTTAAAGAGGCGTGCGTTACGAGACTAGGTGCAAGGTTTTGCAGTGTGTCTGTGTCAAAGTTTCATGTGCTAATAAAAGTATTTGAGAAAAAAAGATGAATGCAAAATAAGGTGTGCATTTGGGTTTAATAGAAAAACTGTTTGAGCACATGAGAGAACCAAGAGTGTGTGTAGAAAATAAAGAGGTAATTTATGGAGTCAGATAAAGATTTGAAGGGCGTAGAGTATGTGTGAGTTTGGCTCACTGTGAGCGCATGAGACATAATGGCAGCCGAAGAATAGAGTCGTTTTGATTAAAGCAAGAAGAGCATTGTCAAATGAAAAAATAGAAGATATATTTTGTTGATTACAAATATGTTTTAAAAATTGTGAGATACTTTTATGGTATAAAGTCGGTAGAATGTACCCAGAAAAAATCTAAATCTCAGACCATAAGGCCTGAGTGTGTGTGTGCTGGAATCTGTGAGAAGTGATTTATTAGACAGCAGAAGGGCCTCTGGAGTGTGTGAGTATTCTGCGTGCTGTGAGCTTATGAGACCAGAGTGCTGCTGTGAAAAGAACTGTTTTACATTGAGTGAAAAGTGAAAAGCATTGCTGGATTGTGAATTATTTTCAGGTTCCACTGATGTTTTAAAGACGTATGGCTGGAATTAAACTGCTAGATGAGGAAAGCTTACAATCATATTTTGAGAGAATAAGAGTAGCCAGAATATTGACTGA
Source organism: Triplophysa dalaica (assembly GCF_015846415.1). NCBI lineage: Eukaryota > Metazoa > Chordata > Actinopteri > Cypriniformes > Nemacheilidae > Triplophysa > Triplophysa dalaica. The sequence continues at coordinate 68,072 of NW_026622651.1, forward strand.
GACGAAGGGAGTTAGTGATCACTTCTGGAGAGAATCTTTTTACAGGGACTTAGCAGACATTAAGAAGCCACTGACAGAAGAAAAGAAAAATTATTTCTTGAACGAATTAGTAGACGTTCAGAATTTAGAACAAATTGAGCAAGAGTGGCCATACGTAAATTGGAGAGATATAGTAGGCAGGTTGTGTAAAGTAGGAATATTGAGAAACTACTTAGGAGTTTGCTTCCATAGAATTAATAGATTTGGCAATCTAGACACCGCGTTACAGCGTGTCTCACTGATCATAAAAATCCCAATCCACAACCTAGAGGAACCCTATTTATTGCAAGGAGTAAGACACGGTTATCCACGAGGTGGAGGGAGAAACTACAGATTAATCAGTCACCCAGAAATACAGGTTTATGCAGAAATAAGATATGTAAATTGAGAAAGTAAGATATTGTTTACAACCAACGAGCAGAGAGAAATAGAGCCACTGCAGTTTCAGGCCGTTACACTGAACTAAAAAAGGGCTCCAGCACTAAGCAAATCTAGATTATTCGAAAACTTTTCATTTATATGTGGCCAACAGGAAAGAAGGTTCACAGTTATTATCATAATTACCCAAATATTGCTAAAGATATATTGATATAAGATTATAATAGAATAAATGAATAATGATTAATATGATTAATATTAAGTCTAAAATGAATTATGGGCTTCACTAGTGATAATGATCTTTGAATTAGTTGATCTAGTTGTGTGATCTTTGAAGTATAACTACTATATATTAGGATAAAATTAGATATTTAAAGAGTACCTGAAATAATAATGGGTTAGATTTGAACACAAATACAGGCAAAGGAAGAGAACATTTTGTTTTTATTTTTATAAATAATCTCCACAGCCCATATTTAGTAATCATTATGGTCTAAATAATAATCAAACACCTATTATGTAAACGTATCTGAGAGGTGCGCTTTCTAAATCTCACTTTAATGAACCAACGTATGTAAACCAATAAATTTAAAAACTAGACACTGTATTAAACAGGGAGACTAATGATAATTATGTTATTTAAGAGGCTCTTATGAAGGACATTTTTTGGAACGATTGCATGACCAATTGAGTCAGCTTTACTAATAATCAGCTTCATAACTGTCAAGTGGACACCACCAAACTGACACATGCTGTTGGGAACTGACCTAGTATTAAAGACAGTAACCCACCGCCATTCATGATGAATCTAATACAGTAAATGGACACATTTCACAGTGAGTAGATTTGATCTAATTCATTAAGTGATAAAGGATTTGTTAAATATTGGGACGTCATGTTTCACGTCAAGACTTTTTTATCAAATTTTTAATAAAATTAAAAAATATTTTTTTGACCTGATCTCTATGCTTTCATAGATCTAGGATTTTATTTTTAACAATAGATTGAGTAATTTATCCAAAGTTCAAGTTTTTTAGGGATTCGTCAGCTGAGCTCTGTGAGAAATGTATTAAATTTTTGTTGATAAAGTGAGTGCTATCTGTTATTCTTTTGCCTCACAGCTCCAAGACCTGATGTCTTTGAATTGACTGTCCAGTCAGGCAAAAGTGTCCAACTGTTGATTAAATCATCTTTGGGCAGTTTTGAGTCTGATTTGTTGAAAGTGTTTGATGTAGTTCTAAACAATAGACTGGGTCACTAAAGTTTAGTGCCGTTTGACTTTAAACAATAAATAATTTTTATTTTAAATAGTTTTATACACTGTGTCGATAACAGTGACAGCATTGAAGAACACTTTCTATTGCTGTCCACAGCAAGATCAGTTTTCATAGAAACAGAAAAGAATATACAATTAGCCACTCAGTATAACTGTACGTTTAAAGGCATCTAGAGTATGGATAAATTCAATATGAGCACATTTATGGTTTAGATATAGCATACTATAATCATTATAAATGACTTAAACAAAAGAAATTGAGAACATTTTTAAGTGACTTACTTTAGTTAGTTTTAAATTGATATCATGTTCCTGATATATATATTTTATATTCCCCTAAACAGCAGAACTAATCACTAACGGTTAGACAGAGACAATATCTTTAGATCAATTGAAAAAATGCATATAAAATATGTATATAATAAATGAATATGAAACAATCGGTTGTCATAACATTAAACTATACTTAGCTATCCTTATAGAGTTAACAACTAACATTTAAGTGAGAAGGCAAAACCAATCATATTGGCGACAAATTGCAGAAAATTAAACTTAACCATTTGTGTACCATATGCGATTGTAAAAGATTCTAAATTTCAATTAAATGATTTCTGGATAAATAAATGTTGAATAAAATAAGTAATAAGTAAATCTAATGAGGCACAGATGGGCATGTTCCCAGGAAATTGTGTAACGATTTGGCATCTTAATAGAGAATTGTTTGCTGAAAAACGAACAGCAAGATATTTGAATAACAGGTTTGCCTCAGCCACAATAACCGACAATTTAAAAATCATAAGTATGTCAAAGTGTGAGAATCAAACATTAGCATATAAAATAATTGTACCATATGAAAAGCAGGGTGTGCCCAGAGCAGATTATTTTTGAATATGTGGGGATAAAAATTTAAGACCAACACTGCTTGGCACCAACAAGTAAAATGGCCTGGCAAAATAGACAAGCACTGAATTGGCTTTTAGCAGAAAAAAGAGGCGTATGCATAATGTTTGAAGAGGACTGTTGTACATACATTTTAAAGAACACTGCCCCTGATGGGTCGTTCACAAAAGCTATGGAAAAATTGAGAAACTTAAGAAACTAAATAACAGCCAATGATGGCTAAGACAAAGAAATTGGAACATGGCTGGACTTCTTTGCATCATGAACTTCATGGCCAATTAAGATAGGAGTTTTTGCAGCAATAGGATTTACTATATTTTCTGTAGTATTTTGCTGTCTTTTACCAGTTATAAGAGCTATGGTGGTGAAAGCTACAGGCAAAAAGCTGATGTTGAGAACGGAATTAAGTGAGTATTACAATAATGAAGAAAACATGCTGAATATGTTAGCTGTTATAAGCAAATATAAGGAATACGATGAGAAAGACAAGTGTCCAATGAATTACTCATTGTTTTTTGGACAGCAAGGGAGAAGATCTTAGAATTGTATAATCATGCGGTGGAATAGTTTTAGATATTACCTTAGACATTGTTAGGCAAGTAGTTAGATTGATTTTTGTTTAACTTTTTATTATTTTGACATCAACACGTTTCAATGTTTGATGTTTCAGTTAATCATTAGTGCTCTATAATCAAACACTATTATGCGAGTGCACTTGCTGCATATGTGTGTATTTTATTTTGTTTTATATATTGTTTTTGAATCTAAAACATATAACATGTCATTTTAATTTATTATTTTATTGATATAATCAAAACTGTTATGTAAGTGTATCTGGTGCACATATGTGTATTTGTCATTGTATCTTCCTGAATTATGAGAAGTTGCCAACCAATTGAGCTGCAGAGCCTGATCTAAATAGCAGCAAGTGGTGGCGCCAGTGAGTGTTAAATCTGAAGACAGCATCGTCCAGACGGTTTTCATCTGGGCCAGTTCAAGTGTGGGTCCCTTGGTATGCATAGGGCGACGCAACGCAAAGGACCCAGGCATCTTGACAAGTCTTCCCGACCACATTGAATGACTATTCCGACAACAGAAAATAACTACTATCTAAGAGAGAACCAGATTTGCTGACATGAATAGCAAACAACTGGTCAATGTTACCCTTAATTGAACTACACCAAATGACACTGTGAAGCTTGATGAAACGATTGACACTGTAAAGAACTTTGACAAACTGAGTGACACTACACTTCTGTTATGAGCAAATGATCAACAAGATGTGCCGCACATATCGAGATCACTCACCATCGGTGGGTCCAGGAAAGTCTCCCTGAGTGCACGCAGCTCGTACAAGATCGCCTGTGTCACCGGGTGCCGAAGGCGGAACAAAAAATGACAGGGTGTGTTTAATAGCAAATGTGTACCCATTTAAATAAAGTAAATAAAGGGAAATTGCGGCAGCTGCATCGAATTAGAGTCCGCCAAGTCGGCGATTAGGACGGGCCTGTTAGAATGGATATAAAAGCACGGCTGAGAGGATCTAAACGGAGCGTTCGGGGGAGAGAAACAGGACGTGACAGACACGAGCGAAGGGAGTAAGTCAAACTCCCCACCTGCCCGCGAGGGGCCGAGGGCTTTACGCCAGAAGCGAGAGCCCGCGGGGGGCTCGCCTCCCCGCCTCACCGGGTGAGTGTGGAAACGATAAGAGAACGAGGCCGGGCCTCCCACTTATCCTACACCCCTCATGTCTCTTCACAGTGCCAGACTAGAGTCAAGCTCAACAGGGTCTTCTTTCCCCGCTGATTCCGCCAAGCCCGTTCCCTTGGCTGTGGTTTCGCTAGAAAGCAGGTAGGGACAGTGGGAATCTCGTTCATCCATTCATGCGCGTCACTAATTAGATGACGAGGCATTTGGCTAGGTTTATGAGAGGACAAGCCGACAGCTCCCCGCCGTACCTGGACGGCGGCGAGGGGTCCTACCTTTCTGGCACTGTTGTATATGGGTGGCCGTCACCCATAATACATTAGTGTAAAATGCTATTCACAGATCGATACTTACGAATAACCGTATAGTGGATTGCGCATTCATGTCTTGTCGCGGCAAGAGCTTGGCTCCTGATTCATCACCTGCCACCGTTTTACCGGCGCATATTTGAGCCCGCTCCGTAGTTATAATCATTACAAGGTCCCACTGTCCCAAGTCGTCCGATACCGTCATGGACTTAACCTCCGCCGCCGCGACTCCGCTCCCGCGCCCTAGGAGAGAAACCACAGCCACTTTGGTCAGTCATATCACCCTGCATCTAGAAGATGGTTGTTGTTTAAACCGGCTTGTTCAGAGGCTGTTTCAACTGGCCGGACCTCAGCCACCCACTCTTGTTCTATTTCCGCTCCGGAGAGCCAGGTCACCACCTGTTGACAGCGGAGTAGAATGACCAAGTGCCCGACCGGCCCCACAGGAAACGGCGGTCCGAGGCGCCCCCCGAGGTGCACGACCCGCCCCGACCCCCCCCCCGGCAACAGGGAGGAGAGCCGAACCGGGAGGAACAGAAGGGGGAATCCCCTTCCCGCCGCCCCGCAGTTAGAGGCAAGATTCCTCCGTACTCACGTCGACCGCCCCGAGTCCACCTCCCCATTACAGGAAGTAGGAATCCCAAACCGGAACACGCAAGGGAGAAACCATATCTACTACTGAGCCGTTCACCACATGGCCCTGATCGGGGGCGGGCCCCCAATCTCGGAAAGAGGCCTGTGGTTGGTGTGACCCCTCTTAGCGCCTCCTGATGACTTCCGTTACACTGCATCGTCCGTCACCGTCCACTACCTCCACGTCATGGCTGCTGTGCGCATAGTTTGGCGAAGGCCCGCAAAATGTCCAGCGAGTAGAGAAGAACTCTCCTACAAGCCAGCTTAGCGAACGATCTCGCCCTGGGACGTCCCATACCCAGAGCTTCCAAGACCTGCTCATTGGCACGGTACCACAGACCCCGGGTTCCCAGGGGAACCCAAAGATCTGCAGTTCCCTCACTCCCAGCCTCCGGGCGATCAACTTTTTATGGGGGCTGTAGTATCGAACCTTCTCATTTGCCGCACCACGGAGCGTGTTCGGGTCGGACTCGAACCGCACCGTGGCATCAATGACCAGAGCTTCCGAACCTCGAATGAGCACCAAGTCCAACCGCCGTGACTCTCCGCCAGCAGTCTCGAACGGCCATTCTCGGCGGACCTCCCATCCCAGGCCTTCAGCCTCGGTCGCCAGGAGACGACACATCTTGTGGTGCCCTATATATCTCTATAGATTGCATTCGGGGACACTGTCCGAGAATGTGAGAAACCCATTCCAACCGCGCCGAACAGAGTCTGCATGAGGCTGTTGTTGTCTTGGGCCTTCCTCGGACTATGGATTCCGCTGTGGGGTACACGTTCGCTCTCACCTGCAGCGCTGCAATAAAGCATCGCTCGGTATAGCCCTTATGCTGTCTCAGCAAGCTGTTGCTTGCCGTGCAACCTTTAAATCTGGTAATCCCTCTGCCCTGATCAGGCAGCTCTGTCCATTTACGGAATTTGTCGGCCCTCCAATCACACGGCCACGGGCAGGCAGGCGTCAGCGGGCAGGGCTCGTCTCCATTTGCGTTCACATTCCCAACTGTGGAATCTCATCATCGCCCCCCCTGCCCTCCGCCACAATTGCCTGAAATGATCCTTCGCCCAGTCGCTTGTACCCAACGCTTTCACCACTTCGTTTGAGGATATAGACAACCATAACCATCTTCTCGCTTGGTTTGCCGGGGCTTGTCGGGCGAGTTTGCAGATCCCCAGGCCACCATCCCGGTTCCTTGCATATAATATCCCATCACAAGTTGACCGTGGAAGGTGCAACCATTCCTTCACGGCACCCTAAATGATCCCGTCCAAGCGGTTTAGAGCGGCCAATCCGAGCTCGGCATGATCGGCCAGGTAGTGGAGTCGGGGTATCGCGTGCCGGTTCAGCAGTGTCACTTTCTGAGATGGTTTAAGTGGAGACGCTGCCAGACGTCTCATCCACTTGTCAAGAATACTGGCCTGATCCGGCTTAACAATCCCAACCCAAGGATTGCATTGGGCCCCGAGGTACCTGAAAGATTCCTCGAGGCCTGACAGTTGCAGGGCCGTACCCCCCAGAACCCATGGGGGACAGTCATTGATCGTGTACGCGCCCTTGCAAGCCCGGACGTGGAAGCCGAAGCATTTCCTCAGATTGACTTTAAGGCCGGTCACTTGACAAAAGGAGTCCAATACCTTCAGATGATTTGCCATTCCCGTCCAGGACCCGCTTACCAGCACGAGGTCATCGGCGAACGCCAGACTCGACACCGAATGACCTTCGAAAAGATACCCGTTACCACCTCTTTCGACTTCATTGATGAGAGGATCCATGGCCAGGTTAAAAAATAGCGGGGATAAGGAATCACCTTGCTTTACACCTACCCTCAATGCTATACTCGGAGTGACACCACCTCCGACCGTGACACGCGTCACGCTGTCCGTGTAGAGTTGCTGGATCATCTCTACCATGTGTAGGTCCACCTTAACCATTCCGAGCGCTGCGAGCAGATGCTCATGGGAAACCGAGTCAAAAGCCTGAGCGAAGTCAATCGACACCACTGCGAGTGGGCTGCTACACTCGGTCTTGCAGTGACGGATCAGGCCCCGGAGGACCTCGATGTTTTCAGAACATCCGGGGGTAGGACGGAACCCCCTCTGACTAGGGTGGAGCGGACAGGCCGGAGCCAGTCGCTTCGACAGGATCCTAGTGAATACCCGTAAAATCATTGATCCAATGGTGATCGGCCTCCAGTTTCCGATCTCCCTCGCCAGCCTAGGATCTACTGATTTGGGTAGCAGTATCGTTCGACAACACTTCAGGCGTGTAGGAATGATTCCAGTGACCCACCACATGTTGAACATACGTGTGAGGGCCTCACCCTCAGGGTCCCATTCAAGCAAATCCTGCTTACCGATACCATCCGGACCCGGGGCGGAATTCTTCGACACTTGTCGAAGGCAGAGCAACACCTCCTCTTCCGAAATGAGCCCAGCCAGGAGATCGTTGTCCGCGTGTTCCCCCGCCCTGAAATGAACCAGCCCGCGGAAAAATGTTTTTTCTTCCCACTTGCTCTTGTACGCCCTGAATACCGAATGCAGGGGGATCTGGCACCTCATCGGAACCGCTCCGTCCAGGATCTCCCCCGCCAGGCGGGCTGGGTCAATTTGATACAAGTGCTGACACCTGCTGTAGACTTCCTTCCGAAGCTGGCCCTTAGGCAGTCTACGCAGAACACTATGGGGAATACGACCTCTTTTGCGGCGAGAGGGTGCTGAGCCATTTCTTGCTTCAGGAGTCAACCCCTGAAGCAGTGAGGAAGTTGCTGCCTCGACCATTGCAGGTAACTGGTCACTTTCTTCCAACCAAGCTTTTAGGACTGGGATGTTGTCCGCGTCGTCGCCCTCCAACGCATCGATCATTTCGCGAACGAGCTCTCGGAGACGTACCTTGAGCCCGCTCTCTGACCGGGAGGTTGTTGTGTGAGGGACCGGCGAACTCGCAACAGGCTCGAGTGGCATAACTCCACCATCCATAGAGACATTTACTCGCATGCGCTTCGAACTAGTCGAAGCGTCCGGGTCACTTACCAACGAGGCCCGCGTAGTTCCTGCCTCCACCGCCTCCCCAATGGGACCAAGTGTCGCCATCAGCGACGCAATCCGTTTCCGGTTGCGCACAGCGGGGTGGACATGCATCTCGTGGATACTGAGGCCCCACTTGGTACCGAACTTGGCATCGCAAGCTTCACATAGGACGGGGCCCGGGGGCCTCGCCACCTGATGGCCCCTGCATTTAGGGACGTGGAAAGCGATCGCATGATGGTTGGGGGCCGTTTTCCCGCACGAGATAGACATATATCTTACCAAGACACCGCTATGCACTACTTTGGTATGCCTCCTCAGTTGTACCAGTGTCACCATCGATACTCCACATAGTGCGCACCTGTGTGCCACGTAAGGCATTCGGATCACCAGCCCAGTTGCTGTGACCTGGGCTGCCGGAGCAATGACCATGGCAGAGTCATCCTCCCACTCATCGACAGTTTGCACTGTCGCAGCGGCTTCTCGAGCATCACCACTTGTTCCGGGTTGGTCGGCTATGAGTAGTCTGGGTTCCCATCATCGCGATGTCACTCTCCCTAACGCGCGTGAGAACCACCGAGCACTCTCTTAGTCGTCCGTCAATTCCATTGTTGTTAACGCCTTGGCCACCGTCAGCACGGTGTACCCTGGCCAGGGGGGCACGGAGGGGGTCTGGCTCTAATGAAGTCGCGCAACCCCTACGCTTCTCCATGGTAGCTTGTTTAACCGGGCGACCTACCATCCGGGATGGGTTTCCACCAACAATCATTGGACAGAAGCGTCTGCCAAAGCACAACCGCCTGTATCCAGACAGTTATTTATTGAACAACCTGTCCCGGTCATAGAGTGTCACCTCTCGCGGTTCAGGAGGAAGAGGGCAGATGGAAACCTAGGCCCCTCCAGACCTCTTGCTCTGTATCTGCACGGCACTATCACCGTAGGCCTGTTGCTTAGAGCGTTTCTTCTTGACTACATAGCCCTCTCAAAGATCGCCCCAGCAGATCAAACTGCGGCAGAGTTGCATGCCTACAGACTTCGGGGGCTGACTTCCATTCCGCGCCATCGCTCTCAGCCTCGACCGACCATTTAACGATACGGGTTCTTTGAAGTTATCTCCGACTCCGCTCTCTGGCAAGTGGGTTTTCAAGAGAGAGATCGATGAACTCGCTGCGGGCTCAGCGGCGTCACCACATCCCCAAAATCATCTAAGCAAGACTCCTCGAAGTCCGGCTGATTTGCGCGCCTGCTGCCTTCCTTGGATGTGGTAGCCGTTTCTCAGGCTCCCTATCCGGAATCGAACCCCGATTCCCCGTCACCTGTGGTCACCATGGTAGGCGCCTAGAGTACCATCGAAAGTTGATAGGTCAGACATTCAAATGAGTCGTCGCCGCCGCGAGGGCGCGCGATCGGCCCGAGGTTATCTTGAGTCACCAAAGAGACCGGGCCACCGCCCGAGGACGTCAGACCCGGTTGGGTTTTGGGGCTGATAAATGCACGTATCCCCTGGGCCCCCGCGAGGAGGCCCGGGTCAACGCTCGTTTGCATGTATTAGCTCTGGAATTACCACAGTTATCCAAGTAACTGGGAGCGATCAAAGGAACCATAACTGATTTAATGAGCCATTCGCAGTTTCACTGTACCGGCCGTGTGCACTTAGACCTGCATTGCTTAATCTTTGAGACAAGCATATGTTACTGGCAGGATCAACCAGGTAGCCTCCGGGAGGCCGCGTTGACGCGGGCTTCCTCGTCGCGGGTCTCGTGCCCCCCGACGAGCGGGGGGTGAGCGGGGCCGCTAGTAGGCGCGTGCGCGGGCGCTCTCCTTTGGCAAGGAGGGGTGGCCCTGTGGGGGCCGTAACGCAGAAAGGTGTTTCGCGGGGCCGGGGTCAGACGAAAGCGCCGAGGTGGGTCTCCCCCCTCAGGCCGCCGCACGGCCGCCGGTGGCGGACGCTCTGTCATGACAGAGCGGGGCTCCCCTGGAGGCCGAAGCGCTGATCGGGGAGGAACCGACTGCCCATGACGGTCGCGAGGACCGGGCAGGGGCCCGCCCCTGGCGCTTGTGGTTTTCCAATCTACCAGGTGTGCCTGGTCCGAAGACCTTGTTTAACCCCGGCCGTTGACCCGTGGACTTTTGGGTGGCTAGGGGGGCCTCCGGTGGAGGCCCTTCAAGTCCGTGTTCTTATAGGTCTGAAGCAGTTCAGACACGGTTCGTCGGATTCTCACGGCGGAGCGAGTACGCCCGCAAGTCCGTACAGGTTGCCACCTGACAGCTGCAAACGAACCAAGCGCAGCTGATTTTTCAGTGGCTCCGGAGAGCCTCCTAGTCCGTGTTCTTATAGGTCTGAAAGCCACCAGTCTATAGGACTTATGGCCGTTCAGACACGGTTCTTTGGGACGCCATCGGGGGTGCTCATCAGCGCCCAGTCCGCTCAGGTGACCACCTGCCGGCTGGTTTGGGCCAAGCGCAGCTGATTTTTCAGTGGCTCCGGAGAGCCTCCTAGTCCGTGTTCTTATAGGTCTGAAAGCCACCAGTCTACAGGACTTATGGCCATTCAGACACGGTTCTTTGGGATGCCATGGGGGGTGCTCATCAGCGCCCAGTCCGCTCAGGTGACCACCTGCCGGCTGGTTTGGGCCAAGCGCAGCTGATTTTTCAGTGGCTCCGGAGAGCCTCCTAGTCCGTGTTCTTATAGGTCTGAAAGCCACCAGTCTACAGGACTTATGGCCGTTCAGACACGGTTCTTTGGGATGCCATCGGGGGTGCTCATCAGCGCCCAGTCCGCTCAGGTGACCACCTGCCGGCTGGTTTGGGCCAAGCGCAGCTGATTTTTCAGTGGCTCCGGAGAGCCTCCTAGTCCGTGTTCTTATAGGTCTGAAAGCCACCAGTCTACAGGACTTATGGCCGTTCAGACACGGTTCTTTGGGATGCCATCGGGGGTGCTCATCAGCGCCCAGTCCGCTCAGGTGACCACCTGCCGGCTGGTTTGGGCCAAGCGCAGCTGATTTTTCAGTGGCTCCGGAGAGCCTTCAAGTTCGTGTTCTTATAGGTCTGAAAGCCACCAGTCTACAGGACTTATGGCCGTTCAGACACGGTTCTTTGGGATGCCATCGGGGGTGCTCATCAGCGCCCAGTCCGCTCAGGTGACCACCTGCCGGCTGGTTTGGGCCAAGCGCAGCTGATTTTTCAGTGGCTCCGGAGAGCCTTCAAGTTCGTGTTCTTATAGGTCTGAAAGCCACCAGTCTACAGGACTTATGGCCGTTCAGACACGGTTCTTTGGGATGCCATCGGGGGTGCTCATCAGCGCCCAGTCCGCTCAGGTGACCACCTGCCGGCTGGTTTGGGCCAAGCGCAGCTGATTTTTCAGTGGCTCCGGAGAGCCTCCTAGTCCGTGTTCTTATAGGTCTGAAAGCCACCAGTCTACAGGACTTATGGCCGTTCAGACACGGTTCTTTGGGATGCCATCGGGGGTGCTCATCAGCGCCCAGTCCGCTCAGGTGACCACCTGCCGGCTGGTTTGGGCCAAGCGCAGCTGATTTTTCAGTGGCTCCGGAGAGCCTTCAAGTCCGTGTTCTTATAGGTCTGAAAGCCACCAGTCCGTGGGACTTATGGCAGTTCAGACACGGTTCGTCGGATTCTCACGGCGGAGCGAGTCCGCCCGCGAGTCCGT
>NW_026622651.1:85000-134708 GCF_015846415.1 Triplophysa dalaica
ACATGATACTGTAGCAACCCTGTCCCAAGGCACGAAATCCAAGAACAGAAAGGACAGGATCGTCACATGGTCGAATAAAAAAAAAACTACATTTTAATTATCAGAAGCGCTTGTTTATTTTGAGACACAGACAGCTTATTAAATTGTAGAAGGACATTGTTTTTTTTGAAGCTTTAAAAGCAAGTATAAGTTTATTTACTTTAAAGTACACACTATTCACTTATTTCACCTTATAAAACGTACACATGTTAGCAAAAAGTCGATATAAATGATAAATTGGATCTAAAAGTACTTAGACATCTGTTAAAAATCGCACAAATATGAGATAAACGATCTTTAAAATAACACAGTTTACTTATAGAACAGTAGAAACAGTTAAAAACAATACACTGAACAATTTAAGAACATTATTATTAAATCATGGTCGAAACACAACAGAGCACTAGATCAATGCAACAGTAGATTAATGTATTACACTTATACATGACTTTATTCAAGGATCAGATTTGTTCTATGTAAATTTATACAAATATAGAACATTTCATAAGATATTGCTTCATTATGCTAAAGATAGCATAATCACAGCAGTTCACTTTATTTACTCTGATGCTGTTACTCGTATTGTCATTACAGCGTGTTCATGCATTGCGCTGCTTTTAACCAGATGCATTCTGTGACGCCAACAGGTTTACAGAATGCATAATGCATAAATCAGACCGTGATGCATGAACAGGCTTTAATAACAGGGTTATGAGGGGATTAGTAACACTGTAATGACAACACGTGCATGCATTTGTTACAGAATGCATCTTGCATAAATCAGACCGTGATGCATGAACGCGCCGTAATAACAACACCATGCACGTGTTGTCATTACAGTGCGTTCATGCATCACGGTCTGCTTTATGCAAGATGCATTCTGTAACACATACACGTGTTGTCATTACGGCACGTTCGTGCATCATGTCTGCTTTATGCGAGATGCATTCTGTAACACATACACGTGTTGTAACAATTTGTTTTGTATTTCTCTTTAGAACATGCCGAAGTGTCCCCTGTGCACAGCGGAGATGGCTGGGATTAGACATCACCTCCGAGAGGTGCATTCAATAAGAAACCTTGCAGAGCGGGACAACCTCATCAAGCTGGCCAGGGGGAGAGTTTTTTAAAAAAATGTCAGTTGTCCCCTCTGCAAGGTTTCTTTCAAGTATATTGAAAAGCACCTTCTGAATGGTCATAAGAACCTCACGGCAAGTAACATTTTACTCAGCATGTCTGTAATCATCATCAACATTCAATTAAAACATAATCTTGCTTGGTATAATGACAACTAACAGCTAAAAACTTGTAAAATTACCCCTGCAGTTTATAGGAATGGGCAACACACATGAAGTTCATGGACACGTTGCTCATTCCTAAACTGTAACTTTATTTCCACTAATCTGAATCACCAAACACCATACTTGGCTTAGTACAGTTCTTTAGACATACATACGTATGTTTACTGTCAGATTTAGTTCTCTATTCCCATGTTATTTTCGAATCTTATGTTATTTTGTGTTGTGCGCCATGTTTGTAGTCCTTTGTAGTTTTTCTTTTTAATTAGTATCCCCAGGCGTTTAAGGTTATGCCCTAAACCTGGTTGTCCACGAAAGTAATATTCGTGGCTCATTTATTTTCACTTGTGTGAATCAACAAACACCTTAATTCGCTTAGTACAGCTCATTAGAAATACATTTATATAAGTTTACTTTCATGTTTAGGTCTCCCTTCCCCTACTATTCTCATATAAGTATTGAAGCGTATCATGTAAGTAATGAAGCGTATCATGTAAGTATTGAAAAGCATATCAGGTAAGTATTGAAACATCTCAGGTGAGTAATGAAACATTTTATTTGATCAGAACAACATTATTATAAAACATTCAGGAGAACACACACGACATAGGAACAATGTAAGTAATATAAGTTTAAATAACACGCAAAGAACGTAATGCGAACAACAGTATAAACAAAGAACAACTATTAAAAAACTATTAACATCTAGATTCCGAAGCCTTTTTTGGGGCTAGTCAGCCTTAGTTTTGCTCGGTCTACCAATTTCTGTGCCACCATTTTCCTGGGCCGTTGTTCAAGTTTCAGCGGGGAAAGACACACCTGCAGCCGCTGTCTCGTCTTGATTGGCGAGAAGATAGAAAGTTGGTATTTCGGCCTTTTCCGAGGCGACCAAGGTGGCTCATCGTCACCCGACTCCTCTTTGGGCTCCTCCTCTTCGGGCTCCTCGCTTGAATCCTCCTCGTCGGATTCCTAGGAATAAACAAAAGAAGAGGGCAAATTAGTGTGATATACTGAGTGAGTGAGCGAGCGGGAGAGCGAGCGAGCGATTGACGACCACTTACCCGCATAGACTTGGATATTTTCGACCTCCTCGCCCGCCTCTTGTTTCCCGGCTTGATGCAGGTATCTTGCTTCTTTGCGCTTCCGCCGACCTCAGGGGTTGAATCCTTGTTTATGAGAGCGGCCTCAAACAGCATTCTATGCTCGGCCGCCTGCTTTGCATTCAGGTGGAGGGTGTAGAAGCGATAGGCCGTGGCAGTGTCGTGGCACATGAATTGGGCTATTTTCTTCCGGTCCTCGGGGGTGTGTGCATTCTTAGACTGGAAGAAGACAGCAAGAAATAAGTTAGGAGGAGACACATCTGATCCCGAAAGGTCTAGTGTTTATATGAATTTACACTCACGTATGTCGCTATCGACGTCCTGACGTCCGTAAAGTTAGGGCTTCCCGGCAACCCCATCTCTTCCCATGCGTCCTGGAAATGGCCATTTAAATTCTTGCACGGGTTGGGCTTGGAGGTGCAAAAGAAATAAGGGGATTTTGATCCTCCGACCAGCGTTTCTCTAACGTTGAGAAAGGCCTCCATCCACCCATACTCCTCTCTCGTAAGGGACAGCTGGGCTGCCCCGAAGGCCTGGTTCGTCTCGTGGGTTGCGATCTGTAGAAGAGAAAGCAAGGATTGAGCAAGTGAGTGAGCGAGAGCGAGTGAGGTGTGTGAGAATGAGGAAGTGAGTTACTCACGTTGATTAAGATGTTCCCAGCCGGGTCCGTTTTACGGGCACTGGCAACCTCTTCAACCAGCATATATTGATAAACGCCCCCCCGGTGCCCGTAGATGGTGGCGGGGTAGGCGGTTAGGTGCCCGTAAAACCTCCACTGGTCTCTCGAGGTGGGCGAATTATTTAACTCCTCTGCAAAGAAAGAAATGACAGAGTCATTAGAGGATGAAATGCATTACGTCTTAAGCTTGAAAAAAGTGAAAGTTTAACTCACCCAAAATGGCCGGGATGACCTTCCTTGCCCTTTCTCGGCACTCCATCAGATGGGCTTTGGAAAGAAGCTTCTCCTCCTTTGCCGTCTTCACCGCAAATTCGTGGGTGACCACCTTTCTCCGGATCCCCTTGATCAGGGTGCGTACCTCTCTTCTAATGCCCACCAAGATGGCCTTCAATAGGCGGCAGGTTGCCAGGATGTCATTTTGCTTGTTCAGCTCAGCGTTATCATTCAGGAGCTTGGCCCGGGCGCGCTGGCATTTTTCTTCCGCGCATGTCTGATCCTCCTCCTGGTTGCTTTGCTCTAACTCTCGGTCGTCAGAGAAGTTCTGGATCTCGTCAATATTGCAATTGGTCGCAATTGGGATCGCTGGGCAGGTGGTGTGGAGGGCGGCGAGATTTTCAATGACCTTCTGCCTCTTGAAGTCCCTGACCCTCTTGGACAGCTCCGTGTGACCAAGGATATGGCGGTCCAGGCGAGAACTTATCTTCCCACATCACGGGATCTGACAGGTTCCCTCTCTGTATGAAACACGGCCCGATTCTAATGAAAGGAGCAGTTTCCTCTCCTTCACATTGAGGACCTTGTGGGTAACCCGGAGATGTTGAGAGAGCTGCGCATAGTTCTGGTGGCATACTGAGTGAAATACTTCCCTGCAGATAATGTCCTTGGAGAAAGTTGTGTTAATTCACACTAGAATTGGATCCAAATTCCAGTAAGTTGTATTCATTCACACTAGAAAATGGATCCAAATTTTAGTAAATTGTGTTAATTCACACTAGAAAATGGATCCAGATTCCAGTAGGAATGTACGTTGTTAATCCAACGGATTCATGCATCACGGTCTCCGTTATGCATGATACATTATGTGACACATACACGTGTTGTCATAACAGCGCATGAACGCATCACTGAATGTGTATTGCATGATGCAATCTGTGATGCATACGCGTGTTGTTATTACAGCATGTTCATGCATCACGGACTGCATTGTGCACGGTGCATTCTGTGACGCAATATACACGTTGTTATTACAGTGCGTGCATGCATCACGGACTGCTGCAGCCTCACAGGATGCTTTATGCATGATGCCCTATGTGACCCATACCCATGTTGTTATTACAATGCATGCATGCATCACGGACTGTTTTGTGTGTGATGCATTCTGTGACACATATGCGCGTTGTTATTACAGCGCGTTCATGCCTAAACGGTCTGATTTATGGATTATGTATACATGTGTTGTAACAATTTACTTTGTATTTTCTCAGAACATGTCTAGGTTTCC
The DNA here is from genome assembly GCF_015846415.1 of Triplophysa dalaica. Lineage (NCBI taxonomy): Eukaryota > Metazoa > Chordata > Actinopteri > Cypriniformes > Nemacheilidae > Triplophysa > Triplophysa dalaica. The sequence continues at coordinate 89,618 of NW_026622651.1, forward strand.
CCTGTGCCTGGCGGAGGGATTTGGCCAAGGAGGTTCGATCTCCTCTGGAAGTGCTACTTATCCCGGAAGTTCTTGAATAGCTCTATCGCCTCATTGGTGACGGGGTCAACCCTGCACCATCACTGGGAGAATATCATTGCAGATGAGCCTGAAAAAGGGCAGAGCCCAGGCCTGTCCAGTCAATTGTGTACACTGGAGTTGACTGATATGGAGAGTTTTTTTTAAAGAGTAGTGTTTCAAGTGTGTTTTCAGTGATATTATATTGTTATTGTATGGATTTAAACTGTTTTTAATAAAATTTCATTGTTAAAATGTTGTCCTGTCGTCTTTTAACCAAAAAGTGTTTGTCCACTAACTTAATACGCGTGGTACATTCCTATAAATTGCAGGTTATCCCTTCCATGAAGTTGGTGGACACACTTTAGAATAATCTATATGCATTAACGACCCTGTAAATCAGTTGGTATACCTAAATAGACATACATATGTTAGCAGCAACTCACAGAATGCTTATTTATGCTTAAAAAATGACTTTCCACCAACTCACTAAACGTGGTCTATTGGTATAAACTGCAGGTGGTCCTGTCCACCTGCATGTTATAGTAATAGGCCAAGCGTATTAACTTGGTGGACAAACCCCCAAAAGGTGGTTGTCCACCAATTTAATACGCCTAGTCCATTTATATAAACTGCATGTGGTCCTTTCCACCTGCAGATTACAGTAGTAGTCCACACATATTAAATTGGTGGACACACTTTATAAGAATCTATATGCATTAACGACCCTGTTAGTCTGTTAGTACACTTTATTAGATTTACGTATGTTAGCAGCAACTCACAGAATGCTTATTTATGCTTAAAAAATGATCTTTATCATCACACTTTATACTAATCTATATGCATGTCACAGAGCTGCCCTCTGTTCCTTGTGTTCCCCTTGTTAGCCCTTACTAGAGACTCATTAACACATACTTGGGTTTTAAAAGAATCTTTATTACCTTGATGTACCAGCGACGGTAAAGACGGCTTACACACACACACCCACACACACACACATACACACAAACACAAACATACAACTAGACTGTTGTGTCTCAGGCTAGCCACCTGAGCACTAACCCAGTGGACATTTTAAGTTTTCACAAACTGTTGACTTCATCTGGATCAGCATACATGATGGCGACCATCTTGATTTGAGTAAAAGACCAGAATGGACTTTTGTAATGCTTTTTGTACCTGTGCTTGTGTTGCATCATGGGAGTGGGAGATACCAAGTATGATGGGTAAGGGGTGGAACGGTTTGGATGAGATTATTGATGTTTACTACTTATAATTATTGTTGAAATGATGTTTCGTGTTGTGTTATTTAAATGTGTGTGTTGAAGGAATTGTGGTTACTTGATCTCTTAATACTTTTACTTGATCTGCAAGACATTTTCATGGTCTTTAATACTTTCCCATGTTATGATTGCTGATAAATGGTTGTACCCATGGGTATAAATTCTCACACAAGGAAGCGGTCAGGAGGTAGATGACTGGTGGTAGTGAGTGCAGTACCTGCTGAGTACTCTGATTGTATTGTTATACCTGATCCAAGGTTGTTGTTTTTCCTTTCGTTTTCTTTTTGAATTTTTATGTTTTGGCACCTGTGAGCAACTTGCACTTTGCTGGCTTGGGAGAACTGAAAATAAATATATAACTGGCATTTTACGTTCTCCATGTGTTGATTTGAAGACTTCTTGACGGTATACGTAGATGATCTTTGACAATGCATTAACGACCCTGTTAGTCAGTTGGCCTCATTTTCAAGCATCATCCATTGAAATTAATGGGTTGCAGAGTAATACATAAAAATGAAATAAAATACTTCTGGGACTGTGACGCAAGTGACTGTGATGTTTGGGCTCTCTCTGGACCCCGAGGGCCTTTGTGGAAACTGTCCTTGTGTGCATTACATTTTCATGGAACACCATCCCATGGTCTGCTCTATGCACGATGCATTCGGTGATGCATACAGCGTCACAGTCTGCTGTTATAACAGCGCATGTATGCGACACGGTCTGCTCTATGCATGATGCATTCAGTGATGCTACACCCTCACTATTTTGACCTTTCGACCCCTAAACAAAGTCACAAAGTCGACCGGCTTTTCCGCATGATGGGTGGATGATGGACGGTTGCATGTGACCCGGTTTTAGATCGGTTGACCCTGTCTGGGTCATGTCCACGTAACCTCTATGGAAAAGCCATTCAAATAAGCTATACCACGAAATTTCGAGGAAAGGTCCGAGGGGTCCCATATTCTAGATTCTGACCCGTCGGGTTGCCCCCGACAACATACCAAGAGCACATCGCTCTTGAGAAAAAGGGAATATTTTTGCACCCAATCACAAAATTACTCACACAGCCTTCTCTTTCATATAACCCTCAACAGCAATGTGATGCTTTCTGAGGTAGGGGATGGGTGACTTTTCAGAAAAAGGTCTAAGAACTTTGGACATTTGGGGGATAAATGGGGGCTTCTAGACAACTATAATCTAAAATGTCCATATCCTTCGGCCTATCCTTTCCCAACGGGAGGGCTTCCACCAACAATCTATGCCAATGCGTTTTCGTGGACGACTCTCCCTATTTGGACCTTTTGACTCTGGACGATCGGTGGATGATGGACGGTTGCTCATGTCTATATACGTGATGCATGCACGTGTGGTTATTTAAGCGTGTGCATGCGTCACTGTCTCTTATATGCATGATGCATTCAGCGACGCATACAACGTTTGGATATCTCACGGACTGCTATATGCATGACGCATACAGTCTGGTCTACGCATGACACATGCAGTGACGCATCCATGGCACGCACATGTGGCGGAAGGCCTTCCACCTGTCACCTATCCCATTACGTTTATGATACGGGGTTTGTGAACAGGCCACTCTAATTAGACCTTGAGGTCAAACTGAACGTTCTACAAATTGTTGCTAACATATGTATGTCTAATGAAGTGCACTGACTGAATAATGTGGTAGTTGATGCATTTAATTTAATAATAAAGGCACATTTTTGCTAATAAGTGGGTTGTCAACCAACTGAATACACGTGGCCCATACCAATAAACTGATCGAGGAAATGCCTTCCCGCAAGGCACCGACGGGTCGGACGATCCCAAAACCTCACGTGCACTCGTGTCCCGGTCCCCCGAGAGACATACCGAAAGGGCAAAAGTTGGTCATCCAGAAGTATTTTATAACGTTTTTAATGTAAATTAAAAAGCCCAATGATTTCAATGGCAGAGACTTAGAAACAAGGCTTGTTTTAGCTATGTACTCATCCACTTTTAAACCCTTTAAGAAGAAGCCACGGACTCTAAACTGCAGGGCCTGATTGGGGGTCTGTGACAGTGGTCACTGCAAAGGTTCGCTGTCCTCTGACCTAAGGAACCTTGTTTTCTGGACCTTTGTTTACACCCTGACCTTCAATCTTCAAACCTCATAAGATACCTAATTTTTGTCAAAACTGAACATGTCAGAAACAGTACGTAAAATGATGAGTTTGTATCTACTACATTGAATATGATGTTGTCCACGTGCAGTTTATCGAATGGGCCAGGAATAAATGCTTGGTGGTCATTGCAGAGAATGGACATTTTAAACGTGTAAATATATATATATATTTTTTAAACCACACCGCTCGATTGCCACGCCCCCTCAGACAAACATATGTCAGCCCCGAGTGGCAGAACGCAGGTTCTGGTAAAAGGAGTTGGGAAGCGGACAAAAAGTGGTTTGGTGGTCAGGGGCGTGGCCATGGAAGGGTCTACGGGGTTGAAGGTCAAATTGACCCCCATAGTTGATCAGTGGACAAATAGTTGTTTCGTGGACCCTGGCACCAATGGCCAGTTAGCTGGCATTCGCCTCCCATGCAAACAAATGAGTCGTGATACTCATATAATGTTGGAGGACAAGCGGGGGAGCCGACGTACATGGGATAAACCTGTGAGGAACGCATATGATGTTTGTGGACGGGGGGCTACGGGGTCTTCGAGGGGTGCCATGGCGCAAGGGCACACCTAGTGGTGTCCTCAAACCCCCTATCTGGGGTCAGCAGATTAAAAATGGTCTTACCACAGCGTAAGGTGAAAACACCCACTTCCCATTTAGATAGACACTACGTGTCAGGCTTTTTCACACTACGATCCATCGCAGCACTATGCGTCAATTGGCAGTTTATTTGAATAGACCTTTTTCCAACGAACCCCCTATTTTTGGTTCCTTAGGAAACATTAATTTATGTAGAAAAACATATTAAACAACTTTTACTGTGCATCCCCATATTTTCTTGTTTTAATTTTAAACTGTGGCACTTTTAAACATGGAAAAAAATGATAATAGTCGAAAGAAAAATGCATTGTGTATTGAACATGCAACATCACATAATATATACACAGCAACAGTCCTTAACTTGTTTAAAAAAGCGTAGGTGACAGGTGTTTCTTTAAAGTCTTTTCAACTTGACCCATTGATGTGAACTCCGCAGCTGCTGCAGCTTGTTCTTTAACTGTTCACTTTCACCTCAGCTGTTCTTTGATTGACAGCAACCTCTGTTTATCCTTCTGCATGCCGTGGATGCGTTCTGTCGCTTTCTTTCGACTGTCTCCGGCTGGACGAGAGGGTCGGCGTGGGCAGCATCTCCAATTTCTTACAAACGTCCACGTTGGTACCAGGAGATTAGTCTGTCCTTGCTGCTGATGATAGAAATCCTCATCATCGTTCTGGAAGTAGAAAAAGGGCTGTATTGAGGCGTAATCTGAGTTTTTATATACGCCAAACTTGCTTTCACATTTTGACGTTTGGGTGAAGAAAAGGAGAACATTTATAAAAAGCATAGTGCAGAGGTTTAGTTTGTGGACAAATTAATAAAACATGTTTAAATACAGCTTGTAGATATGACTATAGCAGACATCTAATACACATAAATGTCAACATGTGTAAATTGAGCGACTACACCTTGAAGCTGGTGTGTTACAACCAAAACATTTGCTAAACGCATCTTTGCATTTAACAAAGCAAAAGCTCATCCAACCTTGGGATGCTAACTTTCATCCTCCTAGATCAGCAATGTATTTATTATAATGTCATCATAAAGAGCCGTCTAGACTGCAGGCAAGCAGCATATTTTCACTGCTGCTTCCTCAACAATAATAAGAAGGGACACTCTCATCAAACATATAACAAGTTGCATAAAAACATCATCCAGGCAGGCTCCACCCACAGAGCCAGCAGCAGCTGCTCCATCCCCAGCGGCACCACCTTCAGCAGCTCAACCTCCAACCCCAGCTGTACCAGTAGTATGACGTTTTTGTGTGTTAAATATACGTGGCCCAGTCAGTGAAACCCGGCTAAAGACACTTCTCTGTTACTGTACTTTTTATATAATACAATCTATATAATGTAAAGAACATCTGTGAAAATATAATCTACATTTCTTTATTACAACCTGAGTAAACCCATATTAAAGATTGAATTCATGGTGATTTTAATGCTTGAAATCAAACTTTGATGCTTGTTATCTCCGAATGTGATTATCTGAAATATTATACGAAAAAAATATTGGTGGCAATTGAAAAGAGGAAAATCTAATTTTCTTAGCATTATATGGCCTTTACACTTAGTGAAAATAGGAATAGATTCTATTTGCACTACATACAAATAACTGTTTTCTTTGGATTCAGTGTAGTCATAGTTTCATCAACAACATTTTAAGCATTTTCATTAATTTATCCGGTTCCTTTTTTGTTATCAACACAATTCCGTTTTACAGTACAAATAGAGACCCACAAATACACTGCGTGGGCCCTTAATGCGCGAGCACTTCAGTGAGTCTGGGTGCCTCAAAATACACATTCAAGCCAAAAAGATGACTTGGCATGAGGTGTTGAGAGAGCTTCTGCTGCACAACCTCAAGAAGGGATGCAGGAGCTTCAGGAACATCAACATCACAATCTATTTAAATTATTATAGTGATATTGATAGCAAAAGAACAGGACCAATCATTTTGATTTTGAATTGGAGTATGACATAATTAAAGCCTAACACTACAGGTCAACCTTACTTTTATATATTTTACACATCTAACTATTAAATAACATGTTATTTACTTGTGTTTACTCACAAGTGTAGTAACTATGGTGTTTTGTATTGATTATCCTTCGCAAAACCGTGGTTTTACTACAGTAACCGTAGCTTTTTGTTTTAACTGCAGCAAATACAAATATAATAGACAACAAGCTGCATCACTGCAATTACAATGAATAGGGAGAAATGCCACCATAAGGCAAGTGGCACGACTTCTGTAAACAGAATTTGGCAAGTGTGAAGCTCAATGGTAAGTCTGGCCTTAACAAGTTTTTCATTTAATATATTCAGAACGTCATTTCCTGTTTGCTGAGAGCGCGTGGTTCGAGACTGTGCTCCATCAAACATTTTTTTAAATATATCGTTTATTCCTGTTTATCTTAAGATGTATGTTCTAAATTGATAATTAAACTTACCCTTAAGTGTATCCCATACCAAAATCGTCATATAGCGCACAGATACGTTTGTTTTATTAGGTCATTCGCTGTTAGCATTCCCAGTATTTATTTATTAAGTCCTACAGCGGATACTCTTCTGCGGCGGGGAGGATGATGAGGACGAGCAAATCGTCATCCAGACCAGTCAAAAATGCACGGTTAAGAATGGGATCGCTCCAACTCACCCGGCCACACACCTCAACAAACTCCTCCACGTAGCTCTCCAGAGGCCGTCCGTCCTGCCACAAATTCATGAGGATGGTCTCTGGAGAAAAGGTATAGCTATCCATTTCCTTGGGTCCAGTATTCTGTCAGGGATGCTGGTCGCCAAGAACGTCCAATCAAAGGGTTTTCCAAAATAGGTACTTTAATATAGAATAAAAAGGCAAACAAGGAATCACAAACACAACACAGGCTAACATTCAAAATACTGGACAAAGAATTAAGGAACACAAAGGGCTAAAATACACGGGGAAAACACTCCGGGAAAACTGAATCAGGTGCGGGACTAATTAACAATGATGAGGAATAGGTGAAAAACAATGAACTAATAATAAAAAAAGGAAAACAGGCAAGGAAACAATAAACTAATAATGAGACAAACCAGGGGAGGAAAAAACCAAACATAACAAACAGCAACTGTGACATCCCCCCCCTCCACAAAGCGCGTCCTCGCGTCAAAACAGTACCAAAGGGGGAAGAAAGGGGGGGTGGGCGTCCTGGAGGCCGGTGCTGGGAAGACAAGACAAGGTGAGACGGGAGGTCTCCGGGACGATACGTCCAGCTCAGGGGTTTTGGAGGGCGCCGGCCGTTCGGGAGGCCTGGAGGGCGCCGGACGTTCGGGAGGCCTGGAGGGCGGCGGACGTTCGGGAGGGCGGCGGATGTTTCGGTAGGGCGGCGGATGTTTCGGTAGGGCGGCGGACGTTCGGGAGGGCGCCGGACGTTCGGGAGGGCGCCGGCCGTTCGGGAGGGCGCCGGCCGTTCGGGAGGGCGACGGCCATTCGGGAGGCCTGGAGGGCGCCGGCCGTTCGGGAGGCCTGGAGGGCGCCGGCCGTTCGGGAGGCCTGGAGGGCGCCGGCCGTTCGGGAGGCCTGGAGGGCGCCGGACGTTCGGGAGGCCTGGAGGGCGCCGGCCGTTCGGGAGGGCGCCGGCCGTTCGGGAGGCCTGGAGGGCGCCGGCCGTTCGGGAGGCCTGGAGGGCGCTGGCCGTTCGGGAAGGCAGACGACCGGTCTAGTCTGGAGGGCTATCCCTCTCATATGGCTCCCCCCAAAAAAATATTTGGGCTTAGTCCGGGAGCTCATATGGATGTTTGCTCGGATCGGCTGGGCAGCGGGCTCTGGCGGCTGGGCAGCGGGCTCTGGCGTGCCGGACGGGACCGGCTGGGCAGCGGGCTCGGGAGTGCCAGACGGGGCCGGACAGGACCGGCTGGGCAGCGGGCTCGGGAGTGCCGGACGGGGCCGGACAGGACCGGCTGGGCAGCGGGCTCGGGAGTGCCGGACGGGACTGGCCCTGAGAGCAGGTCCGTTTCCATCTGCACAGGTAGCTGGGTGGTGGTGGAGTGAGGCGTGGCCCCGGGATGAGCCGGAACGTCAATGACTGGAACTGGATGACCATCGCCCAAGTCCCCATCAGCCAACCCGACGCAGAACTCTGAGCCTACCGCTTGGAGGACTTGATTTATGAAGTTCTCCAGCGGATACTCTTCTGCGGCGGGGAGCATGATGAGGACGAGCAAATCGTCATCCAGACCAGTCAAAAATGCACTGTTAAGAATGGGATCGTTCCAACTCACCCGGCCACACACCTTAACAAACTCCTCCACGTAGCTCTTCAGAGGCCGTCCGTCCTGCCACAAATTCATGAGGATGGCCTCTGGAGTAAAGGTATAGCTATCCATTTGCTTGGGTCCAGTATTCTGTCAGGGGTGCTGGTCGCCAAGAACGTCCAAACAAAGGGTTTTCCAAAATAGGTACTTTAATATAGAATAAAAAGGCAAACAAGGAATCACAAACACAACACTGGCTAACATTCACAATACTGGACAAAGAACTAAGGAACACACAGGGCTTAAATACACGGGGAAAACACTCAGGGAAAACAGAATCAGGTGCGGGACTAATTAACAATGTCAAGATGGTTATTCGTGAAAGGTAAGATTTTTTTATGTTTTCTTGATTGTGCTATGTGGACATCTATATTTCCTTTTTTAAAATGTAATGCAAGATGCAGTTTCTTTCAAAAACGCTATAAGTGCCGATCCCGTTTTTAGCCTAAATGCGATATGTCCTCTCGACCAATCAGAATTCGCTCGTTAGTGGTATTTGTATGCATGTTATTTTAAAATTATTTGTTGTATGATTTGGAAAATATTGAAAAATGAAATTGAAAATGTTTATTTTATTTGACTATTTCGTTTGTTACTATTTATTTTATTCGGCTGTTATTTATTTCATGCATTTGCATTAATTGATTTATATTAATTTATAGTATGAGTCCCTGATGTCATATGTTTCATGTTCTCTTGTTTGTTTGTTTGTTTCTTTTTAAAAAGAAAAAGAAAAAAGAAAAAATTTTGAACTTTGAATTTATAATCGAAAATATTGTTGTTTCATTTAACAATCATTGTTTAACATGCTCAGACTGAGCCAACAGACCATTTTAACAGGATAAATTGAATATAAACAAAGTGTATGGGTCTAGGTAAAAAAGAACGTAATTTTTAAGAAAACTATTCAACTGGATTTTTAGCGTTTTGGAAAAGAGCTCTCAAACATTATTTAAAGCTACTATAGCGTTTCACATTTGTTTATTCTTTTATCATTGTAACATACATCATTGATATATATATATTATAAAATACAATATATTGATATATAATATATTTTTAAGTACAGAATAGAGCGTCTGTGGTGTGATGTTTACATTGGAGTTATAAGTGTTTATCAAAACATCCTGCACACCTTGGAAGAGAATCACTAGTTAGACATCAGTAACTGCATCCATTTATTCTGCTGCCATTTTGTGTTCCTGCCACGCCCAGTCAAGTCTGGATGACTTTTCTGATGGGTGGGATAGACATCCCATAAGGACTGGAAAAAATCTCACACCCAATCAGTTGTGGCAAGTGGGTCAGCTCCAAAACCCAATCATGGAGAAAAGATCATCTTTTAGAAAAGATTAAAATTAAATAATATATTTATATCTTGCAAACCAATCAATTGATACAGTTTAAATAAAATAACTATTCAGCTAGACTTAAATAAAATCTTTTCTTATATAAATTAAGTGTTATGTCAAATAAACCACTCTGCTTTATGGTGCCATCATGTAAAAATCATATTAACAGACACCACTTATAATCTGTCATTATAAATTCTTGATAATATGACACTTTCAGACAGTTGATAGGACAAATCTATAATAAATGACCTTGGTTTGATGCGGTATCAATGCTGACAGCCAACTCTGTAATAACACTTGCAGTCAGCTGTTAGAATGATCAAGTTTAGTATGAAAGCATTTGGTCAATTGTTGTACCCTTGTTAAGGTGAAATATTTTTGCTTTTCAGATTGATGTTATGCCAGACATTGAATGGGAAAACAGTGGATACAGTTTAGAGCCAAACCATGGACTCAATGTTCCAGAGCTAGACATTGCATTTACTCGGCATGACATAGCAGAACTTAAACAAATGATTGATCCACTGCAACACTCTGAATGTTTTGGGATAGACATATATCTTGCCACTGTTCAGTATGTGGAGAGTTTAACTGAAGTGAGCTTATCTGTGAGATGGGGATGAACTGATTTTCTAAAAAGATATACAGTCGTGATCAAAAGTTTTGAGAATTACATAAATATTGGAAATTGGAAAAGTTGCTGCTTAAGTTTTTATAATAGCAATTTGCATATACTCCAGAATGTTATGAAGAGTGATCAGATGAATTGCATAGTCCTTCTTTGCCATGAAAATTAACTTAATCCCAAAAAAACCTTTCCACTGCATTTCATTGCTGTCATTAAAGGACCTGCTGAGATCATTTCAGTAATCATCTTGTTAACTCAGGTGAGAATGTTGACAAGCACAAGGCTGGAGATCATTATGTCAGGCTTATTGGGTTAGAATGGCAGACTTGACATGTTAAAAGGAGGGTGATTATTGAAATCATTGTTCTTCCATTGTTAACCATGGTGACCTGCAAAGAAACGCGTGCAGCCATCATTGTGTTGCATAAAAATGGCTTCACAGGCAAGAATATTGTGGTTACTAAGATTGCGCCTAAATCAACAATTTATAGGTTCATCAAGAACTTCAAGGAAAGAGGTTAAATTCTTAAAGAAGGCTTCAGGGCGTCCAAGAAAGTCCAGCAAGCGCCAGGATCGTCTCCTAAAGAGGATTCAGCTGCGGGATCGGAAGGCCACCAGTGCAGAGCTTGCTCAGGAATGGCAGCAGGCAGGTGTGAGCGCATCTGCACGCACAGTGAGGCGAAGACTTTTGGAAGATGGCCTGGAGTCAAGAAGGGCACCAAAGAAGCCACTTCTCTCCAAAAAAAACATCAGGGACAGATTGATCTTCTGCAGAAAGTAGAGTGAATGGACTACTGAGGACTGGGGCAAAGTGATATTCTCCGATGAAGCCCCTTTCCGATTGTTTGGGGCATCTGAAAAAGGCTTGTCCGGAAAAGAAGAAAAGGTGAGCGCTACCATCAGTCCTGTGTCATGCCAACAGTAAAGCATCCTAACACCATTCATGTGTGGGGTTGCTTCTCATCCAAGGGAGTGGGCTCACTCACAATTCTGCCCCAAAACACAGCCATGAATAAAGATTGGTACCAAATCACCCTCCAACAGCAACTTCTTCCAAAAATCCAACAACAGTTTGGTGAAGAACAATGCATTTTCCAGCACGATGGAGCACCATCGTGCACATAGGGCAAATAGGGCACATAGGGCAAAAGTGATAACTAAGTGGCTCAGGGACCAGAATGTTGAAATTTTGGGTCCATGGCCTGGAAACGCCCCAGATCTTAATCCCATTCAGAACTTGTGGTCAATCCTCAAGAGGCGGGTGGACAAACAAAAACCCACTAATTCTGACAAACTCCAAGAAGTTATTATGAAAGAATGGGTTGCTATCAGTCAGGATTTGGCTCAGAAGTTGATTGAGAGCATGCCCAGTCGAATTGCAGAGGTCCTGAAAAAGAAGGGCCATCACTGCATATACTGACTCTTTGCATAAATGTCATGTAATTGTCGATAAAAGCCTTTGAAACGTATGAAGTGCTTGTAATTATATTTCAGTACATCACAGAAACAACTGAAACAAAGATCTAAAAGCAGTTTAGCAGCAAACTTTTTGAAAACGAATATTTATGTAATTCTCAAAACGTTTGGCCACGACTGTACATACAAAGGCTCATTGTAAGGTAATATAAACATTTCGGTTCATTTTGTAAGGTATTTATTCACCACTCACAACATAGTTTTGTATTAAATATTACATTTTGGTAAATAAATCCTTCAAAATGCTACACACTCTACCTTTAAAAGAGTCAAAATTTAAATTTTAAACGTTTGATAGACTGAATGTTCCAAAATAAAATCACACGTTTAAAAAAACCTGGGGAGAGTGATTGTTCAGAGAGCAAAGAAAACACGGGTTTATCGCTTTCAGTTTTCTTAATCCAGTCTTTAGGTATGGCGTTTTTGATCTTTTCGTACTTGTTCATGAACTCTTCTCCCCAGCAAACACAATCATGTGGGGCCCAAATGGGTTGCACTTGGGCTGATATCTGGGGCCCACCTGGGCAACCCAACTGGGACCCAGCTAATTTTGTCCGCAGTTTCCATGGTGGCCCCACATGTGTAAGCCCAAATGGGCTCTCTCTCCCAACAGCCCTGTGAAAAGACAATAATTACTCAAGCATGATACCACTTTTCACAGTTAAAACAAGGGGTGTCAGGTTAGCATTTTGGTGCCAAAAATCAAGATTTAAAATTAAAGAGTCTTTTACCCATCTTGTTCTCCATGTGCCCTTGCAGAACGATTTCCTCCCCTGTCCCTGGCACCGATTAGTCACTTTGAGACAGCCTTTTCTGCCAAGTATGGACAATTATTTGCATACAATCAAACCAATTCCTCTAATATATGAACAAACTCAACTTGACCTCTTAACCCGTTTGTACATGAATGTTACTAACAAACCAAGAGCAAGTAAACATACCATATAAAACCTCAAACAGTGGGAGGCCCCGAAACTCCCGCTTTCCATGCCGGCCAACAAAATGTAACTTTCTTGCCAAGGGGTGGTCAAAAAGGAAGGCCATCATCCTTCTTGTGGCTTCATCCACAGTACTCCCTCTAATTTCTGCCACCAAAGCAACCTAATGGAAAATAGGACTGTCATTATTTGGTATATAAAAAGAAACCTAAATATAAAATGCGAGGGAACTGAAAAAATTAATTTGTTGTTTTTCCAAATTGTCTTTTTATTAGAATGCAACAAGAAATACAGAAAATGTATAAGCAGTACTAAAATAAGAAACAAAATGGTGTATGTGCAAAAACATTAATGTTCAGTCCTGTCAACCTGCTAAATCATGTTGGAACAATATATACCACTTGTTTCTGGAGGGTGGGGTCTGCCAATTTCTGCTCCATTGCATCAACATCCGAGACCGTCTTCAAGGGAAAAATGATATCCTCTGGAAGTGCCGCAACAGTTGTTCCATCACGTTGTGTAAGGAGTGATTGTATCATCCTCCCATGAACCCTCTGCGTCTTTTTGATTTCCTCCAGGACGGTTAGAAGACATACAAACATGCCTTCTCTAAAGCCAGAAGTGGCACCTGGCAGAGGTCTACTGGGCTGGCCTAGTGTAAGAGCAGGTCGAGGGGGCGTAATAAATGGATGTGTATTGAGTGGTTGAGGAGTCTGCAGTTGGAGGTTGTTTGGCAATGGGGGAGGTAAATGCAGATCCCTAAATGCAGAACTGGCACCTTGAAGAAATCTGCTGGGCTGGCCTGGTGTAACAGCCGTTAAAGGCATTGAAGGTGGAGGGGACTGAATAAATGGACGAATGTTGAGTGAGTATGAAGCCTGCAGTTGGAAGTCCTCTGGTACTGGTGGAGGTAAAGGCACACTGGATGGATGATCATGACCAGCACCATCGAATTCCTCATCTGAACTTGACAGAGGCACTAGCCTTAAAATGCACAAAATGTAGACCACATTTCATTATAAATTATAATTGATCAGTTGTTGCATCCCTAATTTTGGTTCCCGGAAACACTTACACAATGGAAAACACTAGGATTTGCTTTTTATTGTCCATCCCTAATAAGCCCATTTAATGAATGATTATTAAGTAATAATCATTTTCAAATGCTTTTTAAATCTACATATCCAGAAAATGTAGCCTTGCTTTCTTTTGCGCCTTTTTTCCAGAATCTGACTCGGTCTGCAAGTCAGAGGTCACCTCAGATTTCAAAAGCTTTGCTGTGGCTTGGACATAGTTTCCTGTAGGTGATACATTGAACAATAAAAAATAGTAACTATTTCAGAAACATGACTCACTTGGGTGTTATTTGATATAAATATTATTATCAGCCTTCATAATTCAAAAACAGTCACGTTACCTGCTTTTCCTAATACGCACACTTTAAACTGCTGCCAGTCAGGATGTGGATCAAGTTCATCCTTTACTGCCTTGTTAATGTTTATTCATCCTTGGGGCCAGAAACATGCATCTTCCTCAGGTCCAGTAAACCACTTGCAGGGTACAATACCTACACCTCAACAATCAAAAACTCCACAACCGCAAATGGTTTCATGCTGGAAAGTGCAAAACAAGAAGGCTAGTGCAGCTGTGGCAATGCCACATATCCAGGTTTAAATGGCAAAAGCACTATTTTCTCTTTAGCTCTTGAACAGACACCACATGCAAGTCTTTGGATAAGTTTGAAACGAGGTGAATTCCAAGGCATGCCGAATCAATTGGGGAGCTGAAAAACGATTCATGGTTTTCAAAGAAGTGACCAATTACCTTGACAGTTTCACAAGAGGAAAGTAAAATGTTTCTCACAATGAGAATTCTCCCCCCTAAGGAAAAATAGTTATCGCCTTTATGGCAGGAAATGAATGTCTGTCAATCATTGTATTGCCTGTACTGCTGGCATGTTTGAAGGTCATCAGTCAGTTGTCCAGAGAGATGGAGTTTTTTGAGAGGACAGGAAATGGATATTTTTTTCTGTTTTGCCACTCTCTGCTTCTAATGGATACGACTGACAATTTGCTGCACAGGACATTGGGGCCTACATGCCATCTTTTTAAGTTTACCCAAATAAATTTCAAAAGTAAAGCAGGATATGCTAACTAAAGAACCAAATTTCCGTGCATCTTGGGAAATGCGTATTAAAGAATGTATGTTATATCCAACGACTTCAATGCCGTAAATCGAGCCAAAATCTCGGACAAACATTTTCAAAATATCTTCAGCAAAGTTAGGGAAGTTAGGTAAACGGTGGACAAAACCCCATTCATATTGATTGCCATTGGACATGCGAAGGGATCGTGTGCCTCATTTGGAAGCCCAATGGCAGTTTTTTCCTTATCGTAGTTTTGGGTCCGTTTCCGGCAAAGGCATCGTGTGGACACCACAAGGAGTACTGCGAAACGTACCATTTTGACGCGAAACGCCTAAACATCCCCCTTACTGCAAAGTCTTCATCACTGCATCCAAAAGGTGCCTTTCGCATCCCCCTAACAGCCTAACTCTACCGCAGTCTTCCTCACGTCCATTGCGCACCTAGAGTTGGTAGTTTGATGCCCCTTGCTGCCTATTGATGGTGCTTGGCCGCAAAACGCCTAAACATCCCCCTAACTGCCTAATCTTCATCACTACGTCCAAAAGTGAGAAGCGAACAAGTCATCACAAGCCTGCTGTAGTGTGTGAGTCTGCTATTTACCCTGTTACTTTGTTTTAACTGTTGAATTGGACTGTTGCTTTGTTAGTTAAGATTATTTGAACTTGTTTATTTAATGATTCGTTGACTGATTGCGTTGAAGTTGTTAGCGTTTTTTGTTGCGTTTGTACTGAATTTAATTTGCCGTTAGCCGCTCGTTACGGCTTGACATTAAAAGTTTGCTCTTAAAAGCACCGAGCTAGTTGATCACTGTTTGATCCGTGGCCCATTCAAGTCGCACATACTTTGTTTTGCTAATTGAGAAGGCGTGTTCCAGCGTCCGTAAGTGCATTTAAACTGCTCGCTTACTACCACAGCTAAAATGTCTGTCTATACCACCAAGGTAAGAAATGCATCTAACACTCGACAGCCTTTCAAGACATTTAACTCTCTTCTTTGCCCCAATCCTCCCCCGCCCACTTCATCATTGACTGCGAAAGACTTTGCTGATGGATGATGTTTTGTCAGTGAAAAATACAGCAAACAATTCTCAGTACCTCAGACCTTGGGAAACACCTCCCACACTTCAACCATCAAACTCTCCTCTTTCACCCCACTTAAGGACACTGAAGTCACCAGGCTTCTCTCCAACCACCCCACCACCTGTCCCCTTGACCCTATCCCCTCCGATCTCCTTCAGGCCATATCCAGCTCGCTCACACCTGCACTCACACACATCATCAACACCTCCCTGCTCACCGGCACTTTTCCATCCACTTTCAAACAGGCCCAGGTCACGCCCCTACTGAAGAAACCAACATTGGACCCTTCTACTCCCGACAGTTACAGACCTGTCTCTCTCCTCCCATTTATAGCAAAAACACTTGAAAGGGCAGCTTTCAACCAGGTGTCTTCCTACCTATTACAGAATAAACTACTGGATGACAAGCAGTCTGGCTTCAAAACAAACCACTCCACTGAGACCGCACTGCTATCAGTCACAGAAGCACTACGGCTAGCCAAGGCGGAATCTAAATCCTCAGTCCTGATTCTGCTAGACCTATCTGCAGCGTTTGACACTGTCAATCACCAGATACTGCAAGCAACCCTGTCATCACTAGGAATCACAGGCTCTACCCTCCGCTGGTTTAAATCCTACCTCTCCGACTGATCCTTCAGGGTGTCATGGAGGGGCTCGCTGTCCACGGCTCACCACATGATCACTGGGGTCCCTCAGGGGTCGGTGCTTGAATCGCTGCTTATTTCCATCTACACGACATCACTGGGACCCATCATACAGGCACATGGCTTCTCATATCACTGTTATGGCGACGACAACCAGATCTACAGTTGAAAGAAAACTTTGGGCTTACTTGGATTTCTTCATAAATTGGTCATAAAATGTGTTCTGATCTTCATCTAAGTCACAACAATAGAGAACCACAGTCTGCTTAAACTAATACCGCACAAACATTATACGTTTTCATGTTTTTATTGAACACAACATGTAAACATTCATAGTGCAGGGTGGAAAAAGTATGTGAACCTTTGGGTTTAATAACTGGTTGACCCTCCTTTGGCAGCAATAACCTCAACCAAACGTTTCCTATAGTTGCAGATCAGACCTGCACAACGGTCAGGAGAAATTTTGGACCATTCCTCTTTACAAAAGTGTTTCAGTTCAGCAGTATTCTTGGGATGTCTGGTGTGAATCGCTCTCTTGAGGTCATGCCACAGCATCTCAATCGGGTTGAGGTCAGGACTCTGACTGGGCCACTCCAGAAGGCGTATTTTCTTCTGTTGAAGTCATTCTGTTGTTGATTTACTTCTATGCTTTGGGTCGTTGTCCTGTTGCATCGTCCATCCTCTGTTAAGCTTCAGTTGGTGGACAGATGGTCTTAAGTTTTCTTGCAAAATGTCTTGATAAACTTTGGAATTCATTTTTCCATCGATGACAGTAATCCGTAAAGGGCCTGAGGCAGCAAAGCAGCCCCTAACCATGATGCCCCCTCCACCATATTTCACAGTTGGGATGAGGTTTTGATGTTGGTGTGCTGTGCCTTTTGTTCTCCACACATAGCGTTGTGTGTTCTTTCCAAACAACTCAATTTTGGTTTCATCTGTCCACATAATGTTTTGCCAGTAGTGCTGTGGAACATCCAGGTGCTCTTTTGCAAACTTCAAACGTGCTGCAATGTTTTTTTTGGACAGCAGTGGCTTCCTCTGTGGTGTCCTCCAATGAAGTCCATTCTTGTTTAAGGTTTTCCTTATTGTAGATTTGTCAACAAAAATGTTAGCATGTGCCAGAGATTTCTGTAAGTGTTTAGCTGACACTCTAGGATTCTTCTTCACCTCATTGAGCATTCTGCGCTGTGCTCTTGCAGTCATCTTTACAGGACGACAACGCCTAGGGAGTGTAGCAACAGTGCTGAACTTTCTCCATTTGTAGACAAGCTGTCTTACCGTGGACACATGGACATCAAGGCTTTTAGATATACTTTTGTAGCCCTTTCCAGCTTTATGCAAGTCAACAATTCTTGATCGTAGGTCTTCTGAGAGCTCTTTTGTGCGAGGCATGGTTCACATCAGACAACGCTTCTTCAGAACAGCAAACTCAAAACTGGTTTGTGTTTTTTATTGGACAGGCCAGCTTTAATTAACACATCCAATCTCATCACATTGATTGGACCCCAGGTTGGCTGACTCCTGGCTCCAATTAGCTCTTGGAGAAGTCATAAGCCTAGGGTTTCACATACTTTTTCCACCCTGCACTATGAATGTTTACATGTTGTGTTCAATAAAAACATGAAAACGTATAATGTTTGTGCGTTATTAGTTTAAGCAGACTGTGTTTCTCTATTGTTGTGACTTAGATGAAGATCAGAACACATTTTATGACCAATTTATGAAGAAATCCAAGTAAGCCCAAAGGACTCACGTACTTTTTCTTTCAACTGTATATTGATCTAAGTGAGTGAGAGTAAAGCTCCTTTAAAAGAAATATGTTTTTGCATTTTTTGTGAAATTGTTCTATGCTAAATAAATGGAAGGTGCTTCCCCAAAAAGTGCTTGAATGCATTCAATTTACTTTAATATCAAGTTTTATTCTGAATGTTTGTTTACAGTGTTTACAGTTAGTGTTCAATGGGTAAATTGAATATTTGCATATTGTTTTGCACTATCTGCCTGGCCGGGGGGGCTGCTTTAGAATTCATACTTGTATTCAATGTGTCTCATGTACAGCTGCTTTGAAACAATGAAAATTGTAAAAAGAGCTATATAAATAAAGTTGAGTTGAGTAAATGGGGGTTATGTGTAGGTGGAGGGTCAGGGTATAGAATATACAGTTTTTACAGTATAATAATAAAAATGTCTTGGGCAAGTCCCCCTAAAACATGACGAAGTAACGGGTGTATGCGTGTCTACAAAATGAGCATTTCAGAACTTGAATTGATTTGGACCAGATCCAGAACAAAACTGTCCCAGACCTGGCCCACACTTGGGCCAAATCATCTGTATCTGATCCGGAGCTGGTCCTTAGCTGGCCCACTGCTGCTCCAGATGAGAAAAAACGGATATGTGCCGGTATTGGCCCGTTGTGTTAAAAGACACCGGCCCAAGTCTGTTGTGCGGATATGGCCCAGAACTTACGATGGATCTGGGCCAGATCCGGACCAGAGGATTTTTGCTATCTGGGATAAAATTGTGTTATCAATGCATAATAAATATAATGGTACCAAATGGGTCCATTTTGAAGAAACCTACCCACATCTAAGGAGTGATAAAAAAGAACAAATGAAGATAGAATACGGTTTCTTTTGTTTAAAAGCAGAGACTCAGTTCCTTCATTGGACATATTGTTTTCCATATATTCTTTACAGAAAATGTACCGTGAGCCATTAAAGTTTGGTGAAAATGTTAAAAAACGCTGGCTGGCAACTTAATAAAAAGGCTGGCGGGGAAAGAGTTAATGTGGCAGCATTTGACCATAAATCATTGAGAAATCATGGAAAAACTGAGCATATATATTACACTATATATTGTATAACTCAAATACCTGTATGTTTTTTTTCTTTCATTAGCTCCGAAATTGCCTCAGAAATGAAAACCCCATGCAGCCAAATGTGCGTTGTGTGGGGCTGTGCACAAGCCGCAGAACCCTCGGCTACATAAAGGTTGAGGGTTTTATAATCCCTGATAAAATCCACATCATCACGTTGGCAGCACTGTGGGATGGTAAAAAAAGTCTATATCTCCCCCCAAAATGCAAACAAAAAAAATTGTGACTTATGACATAAAAAAAATGATCAAGTCACAAACAAATACGGGAAGGTTTGCTTTGATCTTACCCAGAAGGATGGAGTTTTAAAACTTCTCAACTCCCATTGAGTGAGGAGGAGCATCAGAGGGCCATGGAGGTCCTCCTTCCATCATCCACATCCAAATCTGGTAAAGAGCACAGCTTGCTTGTGGACGGAGGTTATGTTACCTTTACAGGGAAGAAACATAATGTGAGTAGATTTAAGTTTAACATAATAGAAGTGCAGTTTTTAACAATGTCATTATTTTTAATGGGGCTGTAAAAACAGGCTATAGTCCAAATTCTTACATATTTAACCTATTCATTTCACTATGATTTCAATCTTTGGCATGGCCTCACTCAGTATTAAAGATATCAAGGTTATATTTATAACAGAATGTTCTTATGTAGTATGACTTTATGTAGAAAACAGTCAATCTAAAAAAATACTTTTTCACAGGCAGGGTCGCAATGTGACGCTCACATAAATCAGATTGTATATATATTGCATTATTTGCACCTAATTATATTTGTATTAACAGCTGAAAGTCGTAAGGATGACGACATCAGACACGGTGAATGTTCCTGTATTGGACGTGGACCTCAAGTGTGGCTCCACTATTCTGAACATCACACTGTGACGTGATGAAGCCCTGTCATCAGTTCACCTTGATGAAGAAATCATCCTAACAAACCTCAGACTCAGCACCTACAAGCTGAACTCATCAGCTTACACTACAGTCACGGTACAAGTAACCCCCTTAAATACTTCAATTATTCAGTATGACAAAGTTTTTTCTTAATTTATTTTATAATATTTCTTAATTTGAGACCAATTTGAATTCTGGCAAATTAATAAATGTGAGTAAAAAAAGATCAGATTTTTTTTTTTACACAAAATAAACACAGTAATGTTTGCTCTAGCCATGCAATACGACCCCTTTAATGTTAGAAAGAAAATACACCATCATAATTTTTGATGATCTTTTGATGATTCTATTTAAAGCTCATGATTTTGCATGTACCTTTATTATTTTATCCAGGTTCTTGAAAAGAAGTCCATTGAGGAGGACGTTGAAGTTATGGCAGTGTCGGAGAAAGAAGACAGGCTCTGCCTTATGACAGAGGACTTTAAGGAGGTTATGATGCCCTTTGATATTTGCCAATTGAACATCCATGACATCTTGGTAGATCTGCCAATGAATTTTCATGTTGTGCACATTAGTGAGAAAATCACACAAATTGAACACTTTCAAACAGAGATGTGAAAGATCAAGTAATCAACAGTCTGTTATTACAAAAAGTTCATTTAGGTTCATTTATCGTAGTTGTAATTTAGCAGTTTAACTTTGTGAAATGGGACTAGCAATGTTTTTTTGGATTGGACAACATTGTATTAGGGCAGCAGCTTTATATTTTCCAGGGTGGTCAAGGTCTGGTTAATGTGAGAGATCTAATCTGTACATTCAGGTTACAATCTGCACAAAGATTCTTATATAATGAAGATGTAGTATGGGAGAAGACTGCAAAAGTGATTTTGAAGAGAGTTGGTGGTTTTGGACTTGATAAGCATCTATTCTTAATGAAGCTTGACCAGGTCAGCCTATCAGAGCTTACTTCCTTTTACAGATCTATGTTGCAAGTATGGAAGGCTGTTTTAAGAATGGCACGAGACATGGACAATACAGGACAGTGGGTTTCTGAAGAACCCCTAATTTTCAACCAGTTGATTCACACCAGATTGCTGTCTTTCATAGGCGTACAAAGGAATTTATTGAAGACTGGAGCAGTGAAACTGGGTCATGACCAGTGTTATGCTAGTTACTAAGAAATAGTAACTAGTTACAGTTACTAGTTACTTCATTCAAAAAGTAGCTCAATTACTTTGTTGATTACTTATACCAAAAAGTAATGCATTACTGGTAAAGGTATTTTTTTTGTTATTTTTTTAAAGATTGTTCCCATTAATGCTCTTTTATGCGTTATTGTCTATACAAACACAAAACTGACTTGAACACAGTAATTTTTGAACACTATTTTATTTCCGACCATTTTAAGTCAGACCAGCACAAACTGAAAATATCACAAGGATTTCTGTGATAAATAACACAAAACAGGCTGAATAATATATTCAGAATCAAAAATAAAAAAACTAAAGTGGCTTCTGCATCATAAAATATGTTTTGTTCAGCCCTTTAAATGTTCCTTTCACAGCTTGAGTATGAAAACTATCAACAATAGTCAACATAACAAATCATTTTGAAATAATTAAATGAAAGCAATCTGAATTATGATTCAGAATAAATTTGGAGAAACTCAGCACCAAAAAATGCTATTATGCAATTATGCAATTTTCAACCTAACCACAAATTAAGAGTTGCGTGTCACCAACTTATGTAAAGTAAGCTGTGTGTATTCAAAGTGCAAAATCTGCAGTTGTATAAAAACAAACAAAAAAACAGCATTTTTCCTAGCAATACAACATAATGCATTTAAAATAAAATTAGTGTGCCCTCTAAACATGTTATCATGCTGACGAGCTGCCTGAAAGCCGGTGACTCCACAGTAGAGACAGGCTGCATGTTTTCAACAACATACCGTGCAATAGCTTTGTTGATATGTCCCTGGCTAACAGTCCGGTTAAAATCTAGTCGCTGTTGTTTGGCTGGAGGAGCTTGACTCACTTCGAGTGTGTCTACCGACACCGGGTTTGCTTCTAGCTTCGTCGAGGCATGTAGTTTCCGGAGGTGCTTCGACAGATTGGAGTTGCTGTTTATCGCAGTAGATAGGACGTTTTTAGGAATGTTTTTGTCTTTATGCTCAACTAAAGTGAAATAATGACCATATTTCCACTTTGAGAAACTCATCTTGCTCTCGTCTTGACTCGCCATGACCGCCGCACATACTTGAATAAACGCAAACATGCCCACGTGCGTCGTCTTCTTCCCACAATGCGTCGCCGCTGTAAACAGGTAAGGCTGTAGGCTACACTTCAGCCAAAATGAATTAATAAATAAAAAGTAACGGACAAACGCACCATATTGTAATGGTAACGGAGTTATTTTATTTAAATAGTAATGTGTTAGAATACTAGTTACTGTCAAAAGTAACTGCGTTACAGTAACGCGTTACTGCCCAACACTGGTCATTAATAAATGAGGACGGCTGGAAACCAGTGAAACAACTTAAAGTGACTGCCTGGAGATCTTTACGTCTTGTCTTAAAACTAAAAGAGGAAATTCAAGAAGCATTACCAAGTGTTTATCGAAGAGACATGATAATATCCAGGATATGAGGAGTATGGACTTTCCCCATATAACAATTTCTCCAGCTATAAAGGAAGAAGAAATAGAAGTGGTAGATACAGTTTTATCTTTTAAGACACCCCAATTTAACTCTTTCTAAAAAAGCAATGTATCAAATTATTATAAAAGTCATAAATTAACACTCATTAAAAGGACAAAAACTTCAAGGTGGCCTGATTTGTTGAACCCAGACTTCCTCACAAGAGACAGGTTGAGAGCCCTATATAAACCTCCCATAGAGAAGCATACTGCTGATCTGCAGTGGAGGATTATTCATGAGACAATAGCAACAGACGGAAATGTTTCACATCTGAGTACAGCAGTGAATGGGGATTGTTGGTTTTGTGGGGTAAAGGAAGAATAAAAACATTTGTTTGAGATGCTTGAAAGTTTGATGAAGATGTTACAGCAGAGATATTTATTGGAGGTGTGAAATATAGTTTTTCCAGATAGGAGAAAAATGTGTCTAATAAACTTTATATAATCTGTCGTGCCGAGAATAAGATGCTTTTTTTAAAGTCGACAAAGCATGAAAATATTTTCCCATTTTTGGTCTGTTTAACATGTTTGTAAATGAGGGTGATAAGGGTATAGACAGTTGTTCTATGTTATGGAAAGAAGCCAATCTGGCATAGGCTCAGGACATTGTGTTCACTTAAAATTTGTATAATTCGGTTATTTAAAATACTGCAAAATAATTTCCCTAAAATACTGCCAACACAAATGCATCTAAAATAATTAACATTCCTGACTGAGCCACTGGAAAGTGTTGGAACCTAAAAGGTGAGGCAGACACAACGATGCTTGCAAAAAGGATTTAATGGTCAAACAAAAACATAATCCATCAAGCAAAAATCAATATCAAAAATAATCCACAAAAGGTAATCTCGAGAATAATAAGAGGGAAAACTGAGCTAACCATAATCAAGAACGGGCAACAACATACAAACTTAGAGCGAGGGACTAAGGGCAAAACAGGGTGTATAAACACGCTCAAACAAACAAGGCACAGGTGCAAACAATAAACAAATCAAAGGTGAACATGACCCGCAGGTGACCCCTGGTGGCCAAATGGTGACGTTCTCCGTCTTGGTTTGGTAAATCTTGTGGTTTTGTTGTGCTCAGATTACTGCACATGTCCAGAACTGATTCTGGTTTATTGACTTTTCTATTTCATCAAAACTATTGATCAGATAGTGTTGCTTTTTCCTTCTTATTGTTTCTTTATATTCTTTTAGTTTAAAGCCGTATTCAGTTTGTGGTTTTGTGTTGTTCAGCTCTTAATGTTTCAGGTTTGATATTTTTTTTATAAGAGTTGTTTTCTTAATGTTTTGCATTCTGAGTCAAACCACTTTTCATCTTTTGCTGTTTTCTTTGAATATTTTTTCTGTTACAAGTCAGTTTTACATGCTGCTGTTTGAAATATGTGATTGATTTCATTTGTAGCCAATTGGATGTCATCTTTAGTTGTTTCAAATGTTTATCAATAAATGTGTTGTTGAGTTATTTCAGTTCTTCAGAATTGAATAAATGTATTGGTGCTGTCTGGAGCTCATCTGTATGTCTGCTGGATGTGATGCATTTGACAGGTCTGCGGTGTGTTCAGTGTGGGATTAGTCAGTGTTTTAACATACATTGAGTACGGAAAGTATTCAGACCCCCTTAAATTTTTCTCTGCCTTAGGACCATGTGATATTTTAGTTTTTCCTTTTTTAAAAATCTGCAAAAATATCAACAATTCTGTGTTTTTGTGTCAATATGGGGTGCTGTGCGTACATAAATTAGGAAAAAAATGAACTTAGCCAATGACTGCAATTTAACAAAAAGTGAAAAATTCAGTATGTACAGACCTGAGGCTCGACACAGCTGTAATAATTCTCTACCTGTTTTGGTCAAGGTTGTTTCTTGGTGGAGGATGTTTTGTGAGATTCAAGGGGTTTTGACCAAAGACATGTTTATTGCCATTTGGATCAATGTTATCAGGTTCAGATCCTGTTCTTGCATTAAAATCTCCTCACATCAGCACATGTCCCTGGGCCTGGAAACGGCTGATGTCTGTGTGAATGTTGTTTAGATATTCTTCATCATGGTACAGGGATACGTGTCAGTGGCTGAAATGCCTATTTGATTGGTCAGTTTTAAGCAGCAATGATATTTTCCAACCGTCATAACAGAGATGTGTTTACTCAGATTCTCTTTGTACCACACTAATATTCCTCCTGAATCTCGTCCGCGATGGACTGCACTTAGTTTAACTGAGGGCACAAATTATTTCATAGTAGCCTGAGGGACAGTAGGTCAGTACATTATCTCGACACCATGTTTCAGTGACAATAATGATTCTTTTAGAACCAAATGTTGAAGAATGAAGACCCTGAATATTCCAACAACTTATAAGAAATGAATGCATTAGGATTCCAAAAGATAAACCTATTTGGTAGGACAGTGAGAAAATAACATGTAAAAATGTACATGGTCAATTATTCACAAAATTTTGTATATTTTTTTGGCATAATAGCAGTGTTCTGTGTTTCTGTTCTTATCTCTTTAAGAGCTGGTTACACAGTGTATGAAGCATCTCTTTGATCTGGCTCAGTTCATTGGCTGGTGTGGAGGTGGTGGGTGGAGCCAAGGGCCAGGCTTAGGCTTCAGCATAGCTCTGTGGTCTCGGTTGTAAGGGTCTCTCTTGTTGTGTGGTGGTCTTTGGTTTCTTCTTTCTTTCAGGGGCTTGATTTAAGGCAGGTGGATGTGAGTTTAGTGGCTGCAGGTGAACAGGAGTATGGGGAGCCATAGGTGGGTGTGGTCCGGAGGGTGGACGATGTGAAGAGATTGTCCAGCTGATGTCTTTTCTCACCGAGGTCGGAGAGTTGTGTCTGGGGATGTAGGGGTGGATGGGCCGGTTCAGGGGTCGGAAGGAGGTGCTCCTCTGGTGTTGAGCTACAGCCCAAAGCTGCATTCTCTCTCTCTCTCTCTCTCCCTCTCTCTCTGTGTCGCCCTCTCTGACTCTCTCTCAAATTCAAATGAGCTTTATTGGCAAGACTTGTACAGTATTGCCAAAGCATTGGTCATTTCATTAGAAAAGAACAAAACAACAGATAAAGAATACATATACAAAACAAAATGCATAAATCAATGGCTAAATTTAAACTAAAAATTAAACATTACTTCAAAAGCCTTGTAGATACAGATACTGAAAAATATATAAACAAACAAAAACAAAAAAAGTTTACAGTTACATACAAAATAAATACCACGTTTTACTTTTGTCCACTGGCTGATCCTCTATGTTTATGGTAAGCTGAAATATAGTTTCCTGCTGTTGTGATCAATCTGGAGTTTTCTCGCAAGATGTGCTTCATTTTTTTTTATTTGGGAGTGCCATAAAGTTGGGTGTTATTTGTTGAAATTGAGTGAAGTATATTCTAATAGTGATCACAGTAGAGGAGGAGTGTTCTTCTGTTTCTACAGCTCTCTGAGAACACAATAAACACAGTCTCTGTTCTGTCCTCATTCTACAGCTAGAGAGTGATCACTCAATCTGTATTTACTTATTGTCTTTCTCACTTTAGGATTTTTCACACAGCTCAAGTTTTCTGCTGGTTTATAGTCAGTTTTCAAGTTTAGATAGAGTTCCATCTTCTTTTGTGTTTTTGTTGCATCTTTCCAATGGCAATATAGTTTTGTTTTTGTATTTTTATCACTTGGTTGGGCCAGATTGTGTGGTGCTAGTTTGGGTGAAGTCGAAGTATCGCTGTTTTTCAAGTGCTTATATGATTTCAGTTCTTTTTTGTACATTCAACAGTAAGGGGTATTGTTCTTATTCAGCTCTACATGAGTTGTTTGGTGTCGATCTGTTTACTTTAAGTATGCTCTTGCAGATGAGGGTATGTACAGTTTCAGTTTCTTCTTTTTCCCATTTAGAGAAGTCTTGAGTTTTAAGTGGTTCCCATATCTTACTGCCATATAATGCAATGGTTTCAATTATTGCTTTTAGGAGTTTTAACCATGTCTGAATTGGAATTTCATATTGAATATTATTTTTAATCATGTAGAAGACTCTCAATGCTTTGGTTTTCAAATCATTTACAGCCGGATTAAAATTTCCTGTTGAATTTATTTTTAGTCCCAGGTAAGTGTATTCTTTCGTGAGTTGGAGAATTTGGTTTCCTGCTCTGAATATAAAATGATTTTCCCTACACCTGGATCTCTTTTGAAAAATCATTGTTTTTGTGAGGTTAATTTTAAGAGCCCACGTTTGACTGATTGTATCTATGATGTCAAGAAGCTGTTGAAGTCCCTCTTTTGTTTCTGACAGAATGACTACATCATCTTTGAAGAGGAGGCATTTGATATCTGATTCAGTCAGGATCGGGCCTGGAGGGGTGGAATTATTCAATGCTTTGGCTAATTCATTTATATAAATGTTAAATAAAGTGGGGCTCAATGGGGCAACCTTGTCTGACGCCCTCGACACTGTGAGTAAAATTCTGTTCGTTTGTTTCCTATTTTCACTGCACATGTGTTGTTCTTATACATGCTGCTGATAAATCAAATGTTTTCCCTCCAATCCCATTTTCTAATAGTTTCAGGAAAAGACCTTCATGCCAGATGGAGTCAAAGCCTTCTCAAAATCAACAAAGCAAGCGAATACCTAACTTTACTTTTGTTTTTGTGGACATGTTTGTCGATGATAGTGTGGAGGGTAATAATGTGGTCTGATGTTCTGTGTTTGGGCAGAAATCCAATTAGATTTTTCTCCAGGATTTTGTGATCTTGGAGAAAGTTTTGCAGTCTTTTATTAATGATCGAACAGAATATTTTCCATAGGTTTCTGTTGACACATATGCCTCTGTAATTGTTTGGCTCAAATTTGTCTCCTTGTTTAAAGATGGGTGTAATTAAGCCCTGATTCCAGGCGTCCAGAGAATATCCTACACTCAAAACTATGTTAAAGAATTTGGTTATTGCCATCTTGAATTTTTCATTGGTGTATTTAATCATTTCATTTAATATTCCCTCAATGCCACCTGCTTTGTTTGGTTTTAATTCATGCAATCTATCTGTGAGATCATTTACTATGATTGGGAAATTTAGGGGATTTTGATTATCTTTAATCTTATTTATTATAATTTCCAATTTGCTTTTTATTTCATTTCGGGCAGAATTCATTTCTGTTGTTTTGAACAATGCTTCAAAGTGTGTCTTCCATATGTTCCCATTTTGAAAGGCCAGTTCTTGTTGTTGTGGACTATAGAGACTGTTCCATTTATTCCAAAAGTTACTGTTTTTTACTCCTCCATTTCACTAAACAGCTGTTCTGTATGTTGTTCCTTCTTTGTTCTGAGAGTTTGTTTGTATAGTTTCAGAGCTTCTTGATATTGTTGGCGCAGTTCTTGATTGTCAGGGTCTCTGTGTTTTTTATTGGAAAGATTTCGTACTGTTGTTCTAATAGTTTTCCACTCGTTGTCAAACCACTTTTCTTTGCTGTTTTTTGGTTTACTTTTTGAAGATCTTTTCAAATTGCACATGGATGCTAGCTGGTAATATATGTTTGTAATATCATGTAGTGCCAGATTTGTGTCTGCTTTATTGGGTGGATAGGTGTTCATTGTAAAATTGTCTAACAATAGTTTGATATTTTGACTTTCCATTGCAATTTGATAGTTCTCTCGGCTGTTTTTTATCCACTTGTAGGATGGGGATAATCTCAGTGACCTCACTTGCAAAGATTCCACCATAACTTCAGAGAGGACTGATCTCAAAAGTGTGCCTGAAGGAGATGTTGTTACTTTGATCCTTACTCCTGTTGAAATCTCTTCTGACCCCACTTCTGCTCTCCAGCCACCAATAAAAAAGAGAATTCTTCAAAGGTTACCAGGTATTATTTCTAACATATTGATGCAATCATTACAGTTGTTTTTCCTTTTGATTCAGTAGAACAGTGTTTCCTAATCCTGGTCCTGGAGAACCCCCAACACTGCACGTTTTTGATGTCAGTCTAATCTGACAATTGGAGGTACTGGAGTCTTTACTTATGAGCCGATAGGTTGAAAAAGGTGTTTATAAGTGAGATATGTCAAATGTGCAGTTTTGGGATACTGGGATACTGCGGGACCAGGATTGGAAACCAATGCTTTGATTTGTTGTCTGCTTTAAATCTGAAAGATATATTTGACTTCTGTATAATTAGGCAACATGCTTCTCACAGCGTTTTGCAAGACTGGTTTACCAGTACCCATAGTCTGTGCTTCACCTGCCACTGTTCCAGGCATAAAGACCCCTACTACAAAGCTCACACCTCCTGAATTTACTATCAAGGCCAATGCTCTGCCTGCAAAGGTACCTGCACATAGGTCCCACATGCTTATCGAGTTGGTAGTAATGTATATCAAATGTTTTGCTCTGTGGGATGTTTTTTTGTGATTTTATCTAAAAACTGGTTGGAGCAGTTGTCACGTATCTATTTACCTGTTCTTGTTATATCAGAGTAAGGGTAATAAAGGCATTTTCTATATTAGGGTATATCCATTATAAATTAATTAGGGATAGATCGAAAACCAGGATCAGTATCGGGGCCGATATTACGCACATGTACCCTGTACTCGTATTTGAAAAAATACACAGATACCTTTGACTGATACTTCGTCTGACTGAAATTTGTGCTTTGAAAGTTTGTGACAAGCACATAAAATTATTTTTTTCATAATGTGTTTGTGTTTTTGCATGTGGAGTTGTTTTTAATTAAGAAGCTATTCTATTTTCATTAGTCTCACTGTGTTGTGCTTTGAAAATTGCCACCTCACCCCCCTCGGCGAGCATCAGAAAAAATATTGGTACTGTCTTTAAAAAATGGTATCGGCGCATCCCTAAAATGAATCTGAATGTGAATCTTGTCTGAAGGTACTTGCTCATGCATACAACAGACCACAAACTCTGATTCAGAACATAAGACTTGTACATAATATTAACAACTTTGTCATCAATGTGTTATGAAGGCCAATGAGCTAGTCACAAAGACTCTTGAGTCTCCAAAGTCTTCAACCTGGATGCGCTACAACAGGGTTCCTTAAATCTTACCCTGGAGGGCCGGAGAACTGCAGAGTTTAGCACCAGCCCTGATCAAACACACCTGAGCAAGCTGATCAAGTTGTTCAGTATCACTAGAAAATCACAGGTATGCAAGTTTGATCAGGGTTGTAGCCAAACTTTGCAGTGCTCCGGCCGTCCAGGGTAAGATTTGAGGAACCCTGCGCTACAAGATTAAAGGCAAGACTGTCATGAAACTTACTCTCACATGTGATCTATTGCCTGTGTTGGATACCATTTGTCCACTTTGTTTTAACTGCATGATGTGAATTCACAGCACTGGCTTCCAATTGCAAATGCCACACCTAGAATCAGCTCAGTCAATTGTCACATCTTGAATTTTTCATTGGTGTATTTAATCATTTCATTTAATATTCCCTCAATGCCACCTGCTTTGTTTGGTTTTAATTCATGCAATCTATCTGTGAGATCATTTACTATGATTGGGAAATTTAGGGGATTTTGATTATCTTTAATCTTATTTATTATAATTTCCAATTTGCTTTTTATTTCATTTCGGGCAGAATTCATTTCTGTTGTTTTGAACAATGCTTCAAAGTGTGTCTTCCATATGTTCCCATTTTGAAAGGCCAGTTCTTGTTGTTGTGGACTATAGAGACTGTTCCATTTATTCCAAAAGTTACTGTTTTTTACTCCTCCATTTCACTAAACAGCTGTTCTGTATGTTGTTCCTTCTTTGTTCTGAGAGTTTGTTTGTATAGTTTCAGAGCTTCTTGATATTGTTGGCGCAGTTCTTGATTGTCAGGGTCTCTTTGTTTTTTATTGGAAAGATTTCGTACTGTTGTTCTAATAGTTTTCCACTCGTTGTCAAACCACTTTTCTTTGCTGTTTTTTGGTTTACTTTTTGAAGATCTTTTCAAATTGCACATGGATGCTAGCTGGTAATATATGTTTGTAATATCATGTAGTGCCAGATTTGTGTCTGCTTTATTGGGTGGATAGGTGTTCATTGTAAAATTGTCTAACAATAGTTTGATATTTTGACTTTCCATTGCAATTTGATAGTTCTCTCGGCTGTTTTTTATCCACTTGTAGGATGGATAATCTCAGTGACCTCACTTGCAAAGATTCCACCATAACTTCAGAGAGGACTGATCTCAAAAGTGTGCCTGAAGGAGATGTTGTTACTTTGATCCTTACTCCTGTTGAAATCTCTTCTGACCCCACTTCTGCTCTCCAGCCACCAATAAAAAAGAGAATTCTTCAAAGGTTACCAGGTATTATTTCTAACATATTGATGCAATCATTACAGTTGTTTTTCCTTTTGATTCAGTAGAACAGTGTTTCCTAATCCTGGTCCTGGAGAACCCCCAACACTGCACGTTTTTGATGTCAGTCTAATCTGACAATTGGAGGTACTGGAGTCTTTACTTATGAGCCGATAGGTTGAAAAAGGTGTTTATAAGTGAGATATGTCAAATGTGCAGTTTTGGGATACTGGGATACTGCGGGACCAGGATTGGAAACCAATGCTTTGATTTGTTGTCTGCTTTAAATCTGAAACATATATTTGACTTCTGTATAATTAGGCAACATGCTTCTCACAGCGTTTTGCAAGACTGGTTTACCAGTACCCATAGTCTGTGCTTCACCTGCCACTGTTCCAGGCATAAAGACCCCTACTACAAAGCTCACACCTCCTGAATTTACTATCAAGGCCAATGCTCTGCCTGCAAAGGTACCTGCACATAGGTCCCACATGCTTATCGAGTTGGTAGTAATGTATATCAAATGTTTTGCTCTGTGGGATGTTTTTTTGTGATTTTATCTAAAAACTGGTTGGAGCATTTTATCTAAAAACTGGTTTTCCACACCTAGAATCAGATCAGTCAATTGTCTATTTACTTTGATCGCTTCACAAAGCCCCCTAAATTTATTATTCCTAAACCCTTCTCCAATCTGATGTGGATATCCTCCAATTAGTGGGCATGTCATCTTCAACCCATATTCATTCTATAAATTAAACTTAAATATGTTATAACAAAAAGGCCTTACAGTTGTGTTCAAAATTATTCAACCCCCACTGAAATTGATTGTTTTGGTCGGTTTGACATTGATTATGATCATTCAGTCATCCTGCTTACAATTAAATCAAAGAGGCACGTGTAGGTCAGACAAATATAACATAACATTTATAATGAAATAACCACAAATGTCTTTTCTGAGCTCACATCATTATCAGTTTTATTCAACCCCCAAGTGACATTCAATCTTAGTACTTAGTACAACATCCTTTTACAGTTATAACAGCTTTTAAATGTGAAGCATAGCTTGACACAAGTGTCTTGCAGCGATCTACGGGTATCTTCGCCCATTCATCATGGGCAAAAGCCTCCAGTTCAGTCACATTCTTAGGCTTGCGCACTGCAACTGCTTTCTTTAAGTCCCACCAGAGGTTCTCAATCGGATTTAAGTCTGGTGACTGCGATGGCAACTTCAAAATGTTCCAGCCTTTAATCTGCAACCATGCTCTAGTGGACTTGGAGGTATGCTTGGGATCATTGTCCTGTTGAAAGGTCCAACGTCTTCCAAGCCTCAGGTTTGTGACGGACTGCATCACATTGTCATCCAATATCTCCTGGTACTGAAGAGAATTCATGGTACCTTGCACACGCTGAAGCTTCCCTGTACCTGCAGAAGCAAAACAGCCCAAAAGCATGATTGACCCCCGCCATGCTTCACAGTAGGCAAGGTGTTCTTTTCTTCATAGGCCTTGTTCTTCCTCCTCCAAACATAGCGTTGATCCATGGGCCCAAACAGTTCTAATTTTGTTTCATCAGTCCACAGAACACTATCCCAAAACTTCTGTGGTTTGTCCACATGACTTTTGGCATACTGCAGTCGACTCTTCTTATTCTTTGGGGACAGCATGGGAGCGCCTGGGAGTTCTGGCATGGAGGCCTTCATTACGCAGGGTGCGCCGTATTGTCTGAGCAGAAACTTCAGTACCTACATCTGACAAATCTTTTCTCAGTTCCTCAGCAGTCACACAGGGACTTTTCTCCACTCTACGCTTCAGGTAGCGCACAGCAGTCGAAGTCAGCATCTTCTTTCTGCCACGACCAGGTAGCGTTTCAACAGTGCCCTTTGCCTTGAATTTGCGAATGATGCTTCCTATGGTGTCTCTTGGTATGTTTAACATCTTTGCAATCTTCTTATAGCCATTGCCCTTCCTGTGAAGAGTAATCACCTGTTCTCTTGTCTTCCTGGACCATTCTCTTGACCTCACCATGTTTGTAACCACACCAGTAAATGTCTAGGAGCTGAGTATCACAGTCATTTTAAAGCTGCCTAATTGGTGCTTATTAGGCTTTATTGCTGCTCCCTGATATCCACAGGTGTTTTCAATACCTGATTGAAAAACCCTTCATTGAACCTCTGTTCTTCAGAGTGGTAGTCTTTAAGGGGTTGAATAATTATGTCAATGAAGAATTCACAAAAGAAACATTTACTACTGTATTACAAAACTAATTGATGTCATTTTAGTTGCATATGGTTCTTTAAGAAGTCCTTGTAGGATTTCATTCTGAATACAATTACAAATGTACACTAAATTCCCTAAAACCATTTACAGCAATAATTTTGAACACAACTGTAAGTAGTATATTGCCTAAACATCTGAAAACATAATGTGACATTTTATATTGTACAATAGGGGTTTACAAAGACGTTCCTGGAGCCCCCCAACAATGCAGATTTAGCATCTCTCTCTGTCTGACATTTCAAGTCTTGGAACATGTACTAATGAACTTAAGACATAAATCAGGTGTGTTTGATTAATTAGCAGTATTAGAAACCTCTAGAATGTGTGAAATAATTCCTGCACCTACATTAGCAATTATGTAGCACCAGAATGTCCATAGATTTGAACTAAATTTAATTTTACCTGAATTGGCTGCATGAGGTGAAACCTTCTACTTAAAACATGGACATCTGGAAATTTAATATGTAAAGGGACACCATCCTGCGGCTCAACCAGTCTGCTTGAATTAAAACGACGTCTTTCCAAAGCCTGCCAAGAGCACAAAAAAAAATCCGTCTATGATTTGGTTGCTGAAAAAATAAGTGACAATTTGCCTCTCCCCATCTGTTACAGATGTCTGCTTCTCTTTGCAGTGCACGTTCCTGTGGAAGACAGATTTTCCCAGATTTTTATGCTTGCTCACATATACAGATTATTTTTACTCGTTCTTGGTCAGCTAGAAGACTTTCATTGTATTCCTCGTCTTGTCTAGCCCTTCTCTAGAGTTTACGCCACTCTTGTAAATCCTAAATCAACAGAACGAAGACCAACGCCAGTAAAGATCTGTACCATAAAAATTCTAAGATGAAAGAAAATGACACTCTTAAAATCAAAACTGTTTATTCGTTCTTGGTCAGCTTGTTAAGTTTCATTGTATTCCTCATATTCCTAAAAGCAATAAAAGGAAATATAAGAACATTCCTTAATATTATCAACTCATTTATATTGAAAGTCACAAAAAAATACATGAGTACATGTTAATGTAGAAGGGGTCATCTTACAGGATTTCCTGATTTCTTCTTGATTTAGTGTGTTATATAACTGTTTGTGTATGTATAAGACCTCTTCAAAAGTCAGATTTTTGCACAAAATGATTTATTCTAAATTAAAGAAGAGTCTGATCCAGATCTGCCAAAAAAGCCTCGATCAATCCCTCACATTTCTTTGTCAGTTCGTAGTAATATTTGCGTGACGCCACCCAAATGTATATGCAAAAAGGGCGGCAGAGCTTCAGTAATTGCAGCGTGGTGCTGGAGCCGGCATGTCACAGAAATGCAAAAGACAAAATAAAAACATAACCCTGTATAGCGTCCTTCTGGTTGATCCTTGGTTTCATCGTCCTAACTAGGTTTGAAGGCAAAACCGATGCAAGGCTAACTGACGATCGTTCCAACATGAGAGTTGTGCGCTCTGTGCTTTCACGCGCTGTCTGGTTTTTCTGTGCTTGCATATGTGGTTTTGATCCGCTCGTTTCATTATTTAACCTGTCACTGTTGTTATTAGTGTACAGTTTTTACAACTGCTCAGAGATGAACTGACAATCGGCCTCGTCCTAGAAGATTGCGCTCATGGTTAGATGTGTAAAATTTCTGTCACACGCTTGTGGTGTGCAACAAATCACAAAGCACTGGGTAGCTGGCCAATCAGAGCACACACTGCTTTTCAGAGCGGTGAGTTTTGAAAAAAAAAAGGAAAATATGGCCCTAGAGGAGCTACTGTCACGGTTTGTCAGACAGAACCAAAACGTGGGCAGTAGTGAAGGGTTAAATAATATTTATTAAGCATGAAAAAATAAACCCACAATGGGGCAAACAAGAAACTAAAGACTTACAAACAGAAAACTTCCCACAGGGGGGACAAAACAAAACAAGGTTTAGGGCAATCCAAATAATAGATCCTAACACGAAGGGAAACAGGAACAAGGTAATCCAGATACGAAATAGCCAGTAGCAACAAAGGAAAACAGACAATAGACAATGACCAACAGTAAGGGAATAAGGGACATTAAATAAGGGGAAACTAATGAGGAGAGATGACAAAGAGATCGGGACGGGCAGGTGACAAGACTTAACAATGAGTGCAACTAGCAGGAAGAGGCATAGACGGGTGAGGAAGATAAAACACTAATGGGACGCTGACAGAGAGAGACGAGGGGGCGGAGCTACACGGAAGACACGGGGAAAAAATGTCAAAACGAACCGCCACGCGTCTCCACACGAAACACACACACAAGACATGATATTGTCACAGCTCTGTTCCTAAGGCCCGAATACTCATGACAGGAAGGACAGGACCGTGACAGCTACTTGCTACTACATACAGTAATTTATGTAAAGATAATGAGTTTATTTAACAGTAAACTGTGTAAAAACACTGTACACCAAAAAAACACATAAATGTTAGTGTGTCCTTCTGATCTGTGACCTGTATGACAATCAAAAAGATATCACTGCAATGTCAACAACTGATTCTCTTTACCACTTAATATTGCAAATCAATTCAAAACTTAAAGTTACAAGTAAATGAATAATAACAATTAACATATTTTAAACAGTGTTGCTATATTTGTATATTTTTGCAGTATAAATGACATCCGTGGACATCAGTATTTCTTTTCATTAATTTGCATTAAATTAAACTGACTGTCCAATAGGTATGTATGGGATGTATCAGGAATTGTAATTGATGCAATCACAGTTTTTCTCATTTCAAAAGGGTTTTCAGTCGGATATATTACAATATCAGGATACAGAAAAGACAAACCGCAAATTACGTTTCATGGGGATTTTATGGAAGTGCTTGAAAATTAAACTCCTAAAAACAAAACTTACATCGTCATCATCCTCCATTTCCACGGTCTCCGTGTCAGAAGACTGATCTCTGACCGGTAAGACATCCTTAACCATATCACAGTAATGTCAACAATTTATTATTTTGGAATTTCAGAAAGTAAATTATGTTTGGTAATGTGTAGAAAGATTAATTAAAAGGAAGGAAGGAGGCGGGAACCGGCAAACATCTAAACATTTAATAAAGTAATATAACAGCCGGCGGCCCCTCACGGACGACCGCCGGCGAACAAAACATAAATACAAATACCCGGTCCTCTCTCTTCGTGTCAGGGCTGACACGGAGGAGGATGAATGGAGATGCAAAAGGTATAATCCAATAAGGTTTAATGAAGATGAGTCCAAAACAAACACGGGAGCAAGAGAACAGGGAAGACAAAACCAGCTTGATAATCCATTGACATAAATAATAACCGACAAAGAACAGAGGGAGACACAGGGCTTAAATACAAAAGGAAGACACTCAGGGAAAAACAGAATCAGGTGTGGGACTAATTAACAATGATGAAACACAAGTGGAAACTAATGAACTAATAATGAGATTAACAACGGGAGGAAAAACCCAAACAAAACATACAACAAACGTCACACTTCGACGGTCCGGTCGCTCGTTCCTTTTATATGCTCTCTATCTCCTACGAGATTCGCAGGCTCCGGCCTCTGGCAGGCGGTGGCCGCACTCGGCATTTCCGCCCCCTGCTCCTCCCCCTCCGGGGACGGACGCAGGCTCCGGACTCTGGCGGATGGCGGCAACTCCCCCGCTCCCGCTTGGACGAAAGCCACCCCACCTCGACCCAGGGGCGCGGCAGCAAAGGTCGCCGATCCACCGTAGCTTTGACGGTTGCCGCACTGTGCACTTCCATTTACCCAGAGCCACCGCGTCGGGCAGCCACTGGCGGACGCACTTCGTCCGCGCTGCCTGAACTCTCCGGGACCGCGAGGCCCCTCGGCGGCGAGGACTCTCCGACAGCATGTCTCTCCTTCCACCCGGGTTTCGGCACCAATGTAGAACATCTCCATAAAAAGGGAAGGAAGGAGTCGGGAACCGGAAGACATTTTAAACATTTAATAAAGTAATTTAACAGCCGGCGGCCCCTCACGGACGACTGCCGGCGAACAAAACATAATATAAATACAAATACAAACATAACACATGTTCGGGCCCGGTCCTCTCTCTTCGACGGTCCGGTCGCTCATTCCTTTTATATGCTCCCTATCTCCTACGAGATTCGAGCCCGGTGTGCGCACAGCTGGCGCTAATTCACAATTACTCACCGGACTCGAACCACGGTCTCGCCCCGCCTACTCTACTAAATAATGATTTTAACAAAACAGCTGTTAGGAAATGAGAAAGAGCTAACAACTTAAATCAAATTTGTATGTCTTTTTGCCACAACCCTTCAACAATCAACAAACTAACACATTTTTCACAAATACCCTTAAACTACAATCAAGAATAGCAATGATTATGTTTTGAGTTTGGAAAGGTTAAATCCGCAAAAAAATTGAAGAGAAAGTTAAAGTCTACTTTCTGTTGGGTTTAGGGTTTCACAACATATTTTTGTGGGTACTGAGATGGTCATTGCATCTACAAATTTCGTACCACACGACATGAGGTGCTAGTGATTGTTTGTTTAAAATGTTTCACAATGGCATAATAGTGCCACCTACACAATTACTTCTAAAAACAAAATCTGACAAATTTGTAGTTTTTGAACATGGTTAGGTTCTCAAAAATGCTAGATATTCTGAAGAAGAAACAACAGAAATAAAAGAGGGTCCATCAGAGCCTGGGCCCTATTTAGTACTTTAGGGAGGATATACAAAGCAGATCGCTTGAGCACTCAGCTGGCTTTATTAACAGATGGTGACAGTAGAGAAACTTTAATTTTTTCAATTTTTCTCTGACCATCTACCCTTGCCAGTTCAAATTAGATTCTGCCCACTCTTGGAAACTCATTTCTGAGAGCGGAAAAAAACTCCTCCTCGGACAAGGACACAGGCACCTTGATCTTTTTAAAAGCATATAATCTTTAACACAAATTTCATCAAAAAATTAAAGCGACACGGTTCATGTTATATAATGTAAGCATTAAAAGCAGAGCCCTAATATACCTTTCTGTGGGTGAAATGTTTCCATGTCAGGATGGAGGAGGAGAACAACCCTAAAACTAGCAAATCTAGTTTGCTCCCTCCTCCTAGGTCCTCTAGTAGGAGCAGAATTTTGGGATTATACGGGAGAAAAAAATCTCTGGAGCTCCAGTAAAATCAGCTACGGCAGGCTGATTTTGTCCGGGTTTGGTGCACCCTCTCGGCCACGGGCTCCGTGGAGGTCCGCTGGGTCGGTTCAGACTTCCGTGTCCGAACGTCAGTAAGTTTACCAGAGTTGTGG
Organism: Triplophysa dalaica; assembly: GCF_015846415.1. Classification (NCBI taxonomy): domain Eukaryota; kingdom Metazoa; phylum Chordata; class Actinopteri; order Cypriniformes; family Nemacheilidae; genus Triplophysa; species Triplophysa dalaica. Next base: position 128,568 of record NW_026622651.1, read on the forward strand.
ACTTAAGAGATATACGGGATAACAAATCTCTGGATCTCTGGAGCTAAAAACCATAGCCTGTTTTTATGGGCAAGGTCACATATCAGCATCATTAAAAATAATGACATCGTTAAAAACTGCACTCATATAAAAAGTAACTTGCATTATGTTAAACTTAAAGCTACTCGCATTATGTTTCTTCCCTGTAAGGGTTACATAACCTCCGTCCATGAACAAGCTGTGCTCCTCACCAGATTTGGATGTGGATGATGGAAGGAGGACCTCCATGGCTCTGTGATGCTCCTCCTCACTCAGTGGGAGTTGAAAAGTTTTAAAAACTCCATCTTTCTGGGTAAGATTAACCATGGATTTCATTAACATCGATGAGGGACTTGGCTAGGACAGAGAGCTCGCTGCCGTGCTCCTGGGCCGAGGTGGGGTGGCGGCCGTCCAAGAGGGAGTGGTTGAGTCTGGCCGTGAGCCTGAATCCTGCTGCCAACACCCATAATGGTAAGGAGCAGGAAAGGGCGGACTGAGTCGCTGCCACTGCCCTCACACGGAGGAGCCATTGCCAACTGCCAGGAGGCGGATCTGGCCGTCCAACGGACGTCCAGGACAACCACATAGCACCACGAGGAAGAGTCTCTTGGTTGGGCTGAGGTCCGAGCGACAGTGTGTCGGGGAATCGGACCTTATTACTTCTTTCCTCTCTCCCCTTTCTCGTCCCTGGCGCTCCCGTCTCAGTTCATGCAGCCATGAGGTGGCTGACGGCATTTTACATCCATGCATTTGTTTGTTTATTTTATTAAAAACTTTATTTAAATGTATTTGCTGATTCCTGGCTCCTTCCTTCCGTTTATTGAACCTTATTACAATGGTTGTGACCCTTATAATTTCTAAATATCAACCGTCTTTTCACCTGGTAGTGGTTTAGATATTTCTTGTCCCATACTCTATGAATCAACAAAGCAAATGTTTGAAAATAAAGTAATAGACAAACTTCACCCGCAAAATCCAACCCTTTATTTTTTATTTTTATTTTGTAGTCGGGACCTATCATGTTTATGTGCTAAAATCAATATCTCAAAATACACGTGTCGTGTGCCTTGCGAAAACTTGGACGCAACCTGGCCCCTGGTTTGACGTCACAAAGTGTCACATGCAAATGCAGAATCCCAACACATTTGTGCGGAGACTGCCTTCAACAGTATATAACAGTAAGGTTATATAAAAAAACTCTTACATGTTATTTACTGTCAGAACCTGTAGAACATTTTTCAGTCTAGTACGGTCTTCAAAGCACAGAGTTGTCAGGTAACATAGGATGAGCCCGCAATTGTAAAACTTTCTTAAACTTATTAACACTAAATTTCTTTCTGTGCTTTGGATTACACTTAAAATCAAATCAGAAGTCAGTTGGATGTTGTGAGAGAAAGCTTCAGCAGATCTGGGAGCACAAAGACAAGACACTGAGAGGCATCAGGCATTTGAACTCATTTATTTTAGGAACAACAAGACTTAATATATGGTATCAGAAGGTATCTGGAATGTTTCTAATGTCCAGGGGTTCACACAACGACCAAATAAGGTATAGCAGGTCAGACAAAGAATGTTAACCTTAAAGGAAATCTTCTCCTCCACATATAGCCAGAATATTAATTTATGCAGGAATTAAATCTAACAATTAGTTATATTGATTAATAAAAGAAAACTTAGCAGGTATTCAACATTAATATTTTATTCAGCAAACAGCTATTTTTGTAGAAAAACAAAACTACTTGATTATATAGAATTATGTTTGGTCGTAATTTGAAATCTACAAGTTAACTCTTTTATTGAACTCCTCATACACAAGTAATAACATAGAAATACAAAAATGTTTTATTATAGTTTTGAAATGATTACTCATTACTCATACTCAGTGTGTTAATAAACAGTTTCAGTTGAATCACTTTATAACTGTCACCAACTCAGGGCAGATGAACGATGCCACACAAGAACTGACGTGAACTGGAGATTTATTTGGGTGCACAAAAGACAGGCTAGTATCCACAGGCCAATAAATATCCACATGTTAATAGGGTCAGTACAAGAAACAGAGCTACATAACAACAGACAACTAGAACTGACAATGAGTGAGAACAAACACAGGGTATACATTGAATCCAAGGGATTGTGAATCAGGTCCAAGTGTAATCAAAAATGGATTCCGGTGCGGAAACAAAAGTTATGTCTACAGATAATTTTCATGTATTAATTGATTTTTTTTGCAGCTCTACTATGTTGAATTCACAAGTAGTAACTTTAGTGCCACTTTAACATTGTGCCAAGTATTTTGTTTACAAATACAAAAAGAAAAGTCCTTTTGCTGTCTTGGTGTAAAAATAATTGTAGGTTAGTAATTATTAAAACGATTAAACATGTAAATTACTTTGATAGTTATAATGCATCAATCAATTGAGATCTTCCCAAACCTCATTGTTTTAAAAACTCTTTGCAACAATAATCCCAACTGCCATCAGTGGTTTCGCACCACAGGTAATTTTTGTAATGGTAACCACATGGGGAATCAGGCTTGCAGGTTTTTTCACTGATAGTGGAGAAGTAGGTGTCAGAAGTACAACAATAGTTCCAGCTGTTATCATGATCTGTGTAGCACCATTGGTAGCGTTTATTGTACTTTGCACAGGCGTGGTTCCTGCGGCAATACTTTCCATCTCTACCCCTACTTCCCCAGAGCGGAGGGCTGCAGTATGCCTGGGACTTGTCTTCTGTGTAACACCAGTAGTAGTCTTGTCCATATGTGGCACAGGGATGATCAACTCGACATCTCTGTCCTGCAGTGGCGATTAGAGAGTACTGAGGTGAACACTGTATCTGTGTCCCACCTGAGTAACACAGGTAGTCATTAAGACTATCCTGATACAGGCAGGGTGTAGAGCAGCAAGGCTTGTTTTGTCCTCCTTCTGTGGAGCATGTACATCTGTAACTATTATCTGTATAGCTGATGCATGGTGAGCCGTCAGCTGCGGTCTTCTTATCAAAAGATTTCTCCGGGACCAGCTGACATTCAACAGATTCCGACCCCTCAGACACCTGCCTTTTCCAGAGATCATGACATTTATCAGACCTGCGACTTTTTTTGTCATCAGATATAACACAAGCAGTCTTAATCTTTCTTTTGTTCCTTTCAGTTGATTTGAAATAAGAGCTCAAGCTCTCATAGGTAAGTGTTGCTGTCAGTTGAGTAATTTGAGGCATTGATGTCGAAGGACTGTTATTGTCACTACTGATGATGTTTTGGAGTGCAAACAAGTTGTTCTGAGCATCTTCAGACATTTGAAGTCTTTGGTCCTCTGGTAATTTAATTCTTTTAAGGAATTCTTGAATAGCATTGTCGGATGCTGGCTTGTCACTAAAACAATTATCATGAAAAATCTGAACTGATGGAGTTGATTGTTCATATAGTTCATCAAGCTTCTTATTCATTTCTGAAACACTCATTAACTTTATGTTAAATTCAGGCTTGTTAATTCCTAGAAAGCCAAAGGAAAAAACTTTGTTACGTTATCTTTGTGGTTATAACAGACAGCTGTCCAGATATGAGATGGAACTGTGACCCTTTTTTCACTTTGTGGTATTTTGTCATTACCAGGCACAGTACCTGTGATAATGTATACTTCAGCATCATCAATATCATTAAAAAATGCATCTAAAAAGCTTTTCAAATAACCCTCCCAGATCTTCCACTGAATGCGGTTGAAGCAAGCATCCATAGGTGCAACATTGGTCAGTGTATAGGTCACACTACGTTCGGGTCTGCATCTGTAACTGTTGGGGTACAGATGCCCACGATCATATCCTGTGTTTTCATAGTCATTAAAGACGGCTTGACTATTTTTTAACTTATTTAAATCTTCTTCATATTCATTCTGGGGCATCATGTGATCAGTTTCACTGTCTTCAGAAACAACCTGCCGAAGAAACACACACACAAAACCGACATTTTCATTATTTTATTGTCAAATTGCTCTATTAGAAAGATCAATTAAGTTCCATGAATTTATCCATAGATCTAATATGTTTAAAATAGGGCTGGGCACCAGAATATGTCATCACCTTAATGCATAATAAATTAACGCCGTCAATTATTTTGTCGTGCATTCACGCAGTTTTTTTAAGTATTTTATTTCGAAAGTGCCTTGCTCACTGGCTCTGAAACGTAAAGACAAACCATAGGTCACAGAAGTGGTGGGATGTTGATTGGTACTGGCTTGCGAATGGCATCACTCCGCGTCTCAACCAATAAGAGGATTTGGGGTTGGCCCAAGACTGCTGAAGTGCGCACAAGAACCAGTAACACCAGAACTGAATGGAAGGGACCAAACTCTTATATGGAGAGTTTTAAACTGTAAAATTAGTTTTAAATCTCTTTCTAACGGCGGAGTTAAAACCACTCTATTCCGTCTCCTCTCCTTCAGCCATGCGCTTATCTATCATTGCCCTCACTGCATAAAGATGTAATATGCTTGGGTGTAAGAGGCTTATTTAATGCCATTAATGATAAAGCAGAAGGAAATAGCCTGAAGAAAACACACTCCCTCTTCTAAGGTATAAAACAGCAATAGTAACAAGTTGTGTTGCATGTATTGTGTGCAGTGTGAGGCTGATGCAGAAAACATGTTTAAACGTGTGTCTACAGAGTCAGATCACAAACTACTAAACTGCATTCTTTCAAATATCTTTCATGATGTGTTCATCAGTTTAAAAACATTTATACACTTTGGTATAACTCAAAGGTGAGTAAATGATGACCGAATTGTCATTTTTGGCTTAACTATCACTTTTATGGGGCAGCAGCATAATACAGAGAAATAATCTATGTTTATATGTTCATCAAACCAAAATGACTGGCCCCAAACACTCACTTATATTAAAGGAATTGTGTTCTCCTAAAATGAATGGTTAACATAAAGAAAAATGTAGTTGTGCAAATTTTTAATTGTTTAAAGATGTGCTGTAAATACACATTCAATTTCATTGCACTGGCTGCCTATTAAGTTCCGAAAAGACTTAAAACTCCTGCTAATAACTCAAAAAGCATTGAATTGTCTAGCTCCTCGGTAGCTCTGTGAAATATTGTCAGATTTACAATCTATTGCGAACACTGCGGTCGAAAAACTCTGGTCTGTTAATAGTTCCCAGATTATCAAAATCATCTAAGGGTAGTCGATCCATTTCATACTTGGAACCTAAACTTTGGAATAGTCATGAGCAGTTAAGGCTGCAATATAGTTAGTTTTCTCCGGATGCTATTTACAGTCCAGCCTGACGATCGTGATGATGGGAAGTCCACTTAATGACAACAACAGCCACAACCTACAGTCATCCAGAACCAGAATAATAAAGGACAGACCTAAATATCTCTTTTATTAATCCTCAGTAGATCTTTCCTCTTCACTTACCAGCCTACCAAACTATTTCCGTTTAATCTCACAAGTTACTGTAATCATTCTCTCTAGTTGTATCAGTGCTGTTTTAATATGGCAGAGGAGAAACGGCTCTGACGGTTGAGTCTGGCCTCTTCCAAGGGGTTTTATCTACACTTTCACTTACCATACACAAATCTATAGTGGAGTTTTGGTTACTTACCACTCACTGGGAGATTGCTGAGTTTGTTTAGATTATCCATAAATATAAACAACTCGCATTTAACAACACACATGCACGCTAACAAATTTGAACTTGATCTCCACGTTTTTCTATTATTACAATTTGTTCTGGTAAATTGAAATTCAAGCCTCCCAGTCCTGATAACAGTATTTAAAATAATAATATATACTAAATTAAATATACTTTGATTATCACCCCTGGTCCTGTTTTCCCCATATTACACCAGGATATTCTTTTCCCACGCTCCCTGACGAGTCCACCAGTCCCTCATAGACATTCACACCTGCACTCGATGATCCACACCCTTTATATTCAGCACTCACCAATTCAGTGCTGTCAGGTCTAGCTAGATGTTTGTTCTTAAGTTTACGCTGTACCTGTGGAGGTTCTTTGTTTGCACTACTATATAAATTGGATTTCCACTATCTGAGGTTGTCATAGTGTCTGTCATCAGTGCACACCCTTACATCTGGTATTTTTACATTTTGG